>NC_077223.1:20308563-20608563 GCF_024763615.1 Phlebotomus papatasi | reverse complement strand
AGTTTAACCGGTAAACGATAAATTATGCGAAAGTACTTTTGCGGTATAGCATTCAATTCACGAGTTCGACCACTTCTCAAAGCCTGAGATGCTTTGCCACCCCTTTTCTACTTAATTCAGTAGTTGATAGTGAATTAATACAAAAAAACGAAACATTGTATTCTAATAAGTAATAGAACATTTGCTCCCTGATATACAAATTTCGAAAGTGCAGATCCCACATTAAATTTTCTAGGGAAAGACTTTCACAATTTGTACACACTCTGGCTTCGAATACTTCATATTTTTTCCCATATTCTTTTAATGAAGAAGTTTGTTAATAGCATGCGTTCTCAAATTCAATCGGTGTTCTTGAAATTTATTGTCACTGCACACATTCAGTGAAAATTCAAAGACCATGTAATTTACATTTTCATTTGGAGTTCTAGATGCCCACGAATAGGACTAAACCTTAATTCTGAAAAGGGTATACTTCTGTTGTCACCCTTAAAACTACATTACTGATTTTTTTTTTTAATTTAGCAGTATACATAAAATAATTCAATATCAAATAACAAAAAAAACCACTATTCAACAATTGATAAGCCAAACTCCCCGTGATTCCAATAGGGTTGAGCGAAAAATCAATACAAATGTTGTTCAATCAATACAAATGTAGGTTGAACTGTTGTGTGTTACCTGACCTGACATTGCAAAATGCATTATTTCATATGTAAAAAACAAACTTTTTGAAAACATAATCCATGAAAATGTCATTTTTAATGGTATAATGTCAGCATAGGCATCAGAAACCATTTTGCAAAAACCCTGTTGAAAAACCTCCGAAATTATTGGTGCATAGAATCGATAAATTACCCACGCGATTGATGGTAATTAATTAATTCAATTAGATACACATACTTAATGACGATATCTAACGAAGGGAGGTACTCATGTGTACCTACCTACCACTGCACCACTCTTTGGTATCATTCTTCTTGAATACTCGTGATTTCCGTAAATGGTATGGGTTAGTATGTAAATTTTGCAGAAAAGTGGGTGAGATATATTATGAATAATTGGACACCCAAGCCCTTCATTTCGTCACGGTCGTTGACAGTGTTTCCCCCATTCCTTTGACATTTGTTTTTCCTGAACATTGATTCCACTTCCACCCACTTCCGGATACTGCGAATTTTACTGTAATTGTAATTTTAATTGTGGGATAGAAGGTCGCCTACCCCCCAACCATCTTTCCAAAGAGGGTGAATTAGGGAAATTTTGTCGCATTGAGGAGGAAAGGGTTTTGTGTTGTGAGTAGTAAAGCCTCCCCTTTCTCACCAAAAAGGATGATACATCATTTGTGGTATGAGATGGCGAAATGAGAGCAAAATGCGAGCCAGCTAAATTATCTCTTTCGCTCCTTTTATGAGCGGTTTGGGGGAGAAGAAAGGGATACAACGGCGGTTCGAGACACCGCATTTCAAAATTTTAAGCAGAAAACCGGGAAAAGAGACCCTCAAACCCACACCCTCAACCATTCTCTCATTTTGCGCGAAAGAGAGTTAGGCGGTGGATGAGAAAGAGAGAGTTTGAGTTAGAACAGAAGGGTGATATACACTAAATGGCTTAAGAGTCAGAACAATTTGAAATTAGTGAATAACGGGTTAAATTCTCAAATTTTTATAGTTAAGTGTGCTAATCCGGGCGCTTCGCTATCTGGATCGTTTATGACTAATCCACTTAAAAGTAAATTAGCTAATACGGCTAATAATTAGCTAATAATTTAAATTTAGGAGCTTTAAGTACTAGCTCCTAGAATTTTCCTCAGTATCGTTATTTTACTATTCCTTCTTTAAATGTATCAGGGTTGTAGTTTAAACAACACTGAATGCAATATTTCCAATCAATTTCCATTAAATTAAGCTTTTTACGTCTTTTGCCTATTAAACAAAAAGAATGGACAATTTCTGTGAATTTTAGCAAGCTATCTCGATTTCTTGGCAAGAAGAAGTAAGAAAAATTCCGAAAACATGTTTACAAAACAAAGGTTACTCTGAGGTTGAGCATTAGGATAGAAATGAGTAACAAATTCCCCAGAAACGCTATGCAAGCCATTGTGAGGAGACCTCGACCTCGGGGTAGACCTAGGACAAGGTGGCTGAATAAAATTCAGGATCTTGCGTGGGAGCGCCTTGGGATCGAACCCGAACATCTTCCTGAAGTGGCGGAGGATCGACAAGCGTGGGCTGCTAATTTGGATGTCATGGGCCCGCGACTCCAATAGGGATAAGCGGTTGAAAATGAATGAATAAGTAACAAAATTAGAATTATAATTCCAGATTATTTACCCCATCAAATTCGGTGGTAAAGGATAAACCCGAACTATCTTAATCAGAGATTAAGGATCATCGATTAGAATCTTTTTTGTATAATTTTTTTACAACTAAATTTTACGTGTTAAAAATTAACATGAATCTATGGGGCCCTTATATCAGAAATCCGCTTACGAGTACGAATCGCTCTATTCTGAAAATAGACACAGTATAATCCTAAAAATACTCAATTCGAAAAATTTGGCCGTAAGCACAAGATAAGAGATTAAAGATTTTAGACAATTCTCTTTTTATAAAAATATATCGACTTTTATACCTGGAAAACTCTAAAGTATTCTTATCAATACAAAAACGTATTCTTCAAATCAATACAAAAACGTAGTAGGGGGAAGTGGGGCTACTTTGAGCTGTGGGGCTACATTGTTATACGATATTTTTGCATATTTCTAATGGAAACTGAGTTTAAACATGAAGTAATTTGGATAGACAAAATAATTGTGGATCTAAATAAAATAATTGTAAGTACCAGCTTCATTTAGAAATAGGCGAAAAAGCCGTATAACAATCTAGCCCCACAGCTCAAAATAGCCCCACCTCCCCCTATTCTTCTATAAAAAAAAGAGTACACTGACCCCTGGCCTTTTCGCAATTCCAATATTTCTGCATTTTTTGAGATATTGCACTTTTTGCACACGTTTTGTATACTGTTGTTGACATTCCAAAAAGTACGCAAAAACACCCAAAATTACGCAACTGTCGCTAATCTTCATAATTTCACTAGACCTTATGATTAAGACAATCAGCCTGATACCACAAATGTATCATTTGTAAGCAGTATAAAATAGATCGTAATCTAAATTGACTTAGAGTAGTATGGAATGGAGCCGTCGAAATATCCATTGAGAATAAAAAGTGTCACAATAGGTTGATATTTATTATAAAATATTGTCGATGTCAACGTCAAATTCAATACGACCCTTCCTATCGATTAGAGGATGGATTGGAAATGGATTGGATTTAACCTGTCCCATTTGTCCCAAAAAAAAATCAGAGGGCGTGAAAAGGAATTCGGAGTACAATCTAACTTTATCTAATGGTTTTTGGTGGCAAAGTGACAGAAACAAAGTATTTTTGTGGCTTTTTTCATTTTCTCTACAGTACTATACTCTACAATAATTCTAGGTCTTATATTATTTAATTTTTATTATTGACTATTTTTACATTCTCATGTGTTTTTTGCAAATGTTTGAACCAATTTTTAAATGAATAAACCTAATAAATGTTAACAAATGTTAAAATGTTTTCTGGTTACGTAGAAATCGCCATTCAAATGTCCATTTTTTATGCCAAAATCCATGTAAAAAAAAATGTGGAACTTTTAGCCCATTTGGTGTTCTATGCCCAGTTTTTGGCTTTTGGTTATTTTTTTCTAATTTATAGAAAAGGTATTAACTATGTTTTTACCGTTTTTACACAAAAATAGCTATTTAAATTCTTTATTACATTCCTCTTATCACTTTTCGCTATGAAACTCTAAAATTAAAGTTGGATTTTGGGTTTTAAGGCATTCGGCACACCTTTTAGATCAGGAAAATTTCATGAAATCATTAATTTCACGTCCCTTACTTTCTCAAAACATTTACATAAGTCTATCCCACTCTTTCGGACTCGAAATTGGACTGAACTAAATTGAATTTTTTGGGATGTTCAAAACAAGAAGAAGTGTGCGGAAGAGAGATATATGCATATGCAAAACTTTTGAGAAAAAAGGGTTGTGAATTTCGATATTATGAAATTTTCCTAATCGAAATTCACATCCCTTTCTGTCTCAAACATTCTACATATGTCTATCTTACTCTTTTAAACTCTCCTTCTTTTGAGCATCACACAAAATTAAATTTATTCATTCGAATTTCGAGTGCGAAAGAATAAAAGTCATATGCAAAATTTTTGAGAAAGAAAGGGATGTGAATTACGATTACATGACATAATACCGATCCAAAAGGTAACAGCTATAAGAAGTTAATTTTTTTGGAGGGATCCTAAACTGATACTTGACTAGCTGAATCTATCTAGAGCTTTATAGACGGTTGTAAAATTAGTAATTTAACCTAATTCACAGTTTCCTGAACAATTGTGGAAATATAGCTCTCTCCGATATCCAGCTGACGGGGGGACAAAATGGCATTTGGGTTTTTTGAATCTGGTCAACGGTTTTCTATTTTGCGCTGTGCGAAATTATTTTCTGTCGAAAACCAACAGAATTTTCTTTGTGGTACGCTTATGTTGAATTTTGTACCACAATTAAGCATCAAAGGCTTTGATAAAGTGAAAATAACATTTTAATTCATACTGGACAAGCTGCATACAGTATAGACTCTCGCTGAATCGGCTCTTTTTCAATCGGGCGAAAATTTTTTTTTGCAAATTTACCCCTTGATTTAGAAACAAATTTACTCAAATTCGCCGTAGTTTCTCTCATTTTATCGTGATTCTTTATAATTGAGCGCTTTTTGTGGAATTTACATTGACTTTTACGCCCAAATCTCTCGATAATTTGGATGAAATTTTGCCCCATATGCCCGATTGAGAGAGATGTCTACTGTATAGTAAAAAAAAAAGTTTGAATTCATCAACCGTCAGTGTTTGACAGCTGTCAGCCGGATATCGGAGAGAGCTGTGTAGACCGGTATTAGACGATTAAAAAAAAGCTTTTCATCACCCGTCAAATAATTTCGTCAGATATCTTTAAGATTTCTGCAGAAAATATCTACACCTCTGCCGAAAAATTTGTAGATATTCCTACGAATTTTATTTGGGCTTGGGACAAAATTCGTCAGACATTTTTCCAGATTTTCTGACGAATCCTGTTGCATACTCTGACGAATTTCTGTAGATAATTTGACGATTTTCTGTAGATTTTTTCTACATTCCAGACTTTCCAGACAGCTCTGTCTGAATAGATAGAATATTTTTCATTGAATTTTGTTAGCAAAATTCAATAGAGTGCTTTTTAGTGATACCACAGTGGTTATATAAAATAAAGAATTCTGCGAAGCCTTGTTATAAGTAGAGAATAGTGAAGTAAAAATTTTAAGCAGAGTGACGACCTAAATTTCGCGTTTTTGTATCATTGTATTGGCGATTTTTAAGAAATTAGTATTTTTGCTCGCACATTTTAAGTTATCTAAAATGTTTAATCGGTAATGCTTGTTAAGCAGATCATACCATTTTATTTATAACTTCTACAGTTTCTTCATAAATCAACAATATTTTTGTGAAGTAATGGACACTATGCAGATTTTCTAGGGAGAAATTCTGCCAAAAATCTACAGATTTTCTAGGCAAAAATTCTGCCGAAAATCTACAAATTTTCCAGGCAGAAATTCTGCCGAAAATCCACAATTTTGTTTTTCTGAATATAAGGTAAAGTGCCCTCAAGTCGACCGGTTCCTTAATTCGACCGGTAGAGTTATTTATTCAATTTATTTATATTTGCACTAATATTTGCCGTATGATCTAACATTAATAGTTCAATTATTCCATCAATAAATACGAATCAATGACAATTTTATAGAAATTCACCATCAAACATTCAGAAATTGACCACCGGTCGAGTCGAGGAACCGGTCGACTCGAGGGTACTTTACCTTACTGGAATATAACGATACAATTCAAAAAACCTCCGAGTAAAATCAGCAGGTAGAGCAATGATTTGACGGGTATATCGAAGTGCTGGATATCGGAGAGAGCTGTGTAGACCGGTATTATACGATTTCAGAAAAAAAGCTTTTCATCGGCGTTATAAAGGTAGTTTGAGGTTAGAGCCCAAATAGACTCTGAATGATGCTCGAAAATACTTAGGCAATAAATTTTATATCAAATTGATATAAACTGACCGCTTAGGTTTAGGATCATCGATTTAGAAATCCTTTGCGTAAATTACCTAATCCATTTTACTGCCAAAATTTTGCAGGCACATATTCTCGATTATCAACCTGAGTCTAATTTGAGCTCTTAAAGTAAATGAATTATTTTTTTAGTGAAATGAATTTTTAAGCTTTGAGTTTTAGCATGAGAATTGTTTGGTAAACTCAAATTGTTCCTATTCTTTTGCTAGCTACTGTATGAAAACATCAGCAGCGCCTACTGGAATCACACATACACACTCACTCCACGCTTATGTACGAATTTCCACATTTCCCTCCAACATTACACAAAACATTTTATTCATATGGACCTGAAGATGTATGCGTGGCAAAAAGATACTCAATAAATACCTTTTTCTGCTGAATATTCCGCTCAATATCCGCAAATTCCTAATCACCTTCGGGAAATCTCGAGACAATCCACGCCACTCACACAATTCTTCTTGCTGCACAAAATAATCACTTCGTTGAACCACTTCACTCACACCACCATGGGCCTCCTCTCCCATACACCTCAAAAACACGGGAAACACTTCCTTCCTCCACGGAGACCCTTTTCACTGAAATTTCCCAGGGAAAACCACTAAATTTCACTCCTGAATCTTTTCCGGCACTGCAACTGTCACAAAATGCACGTTTTCGCGTGAAATTGTCAGTGAAATTCCAGTGGACTACCTCAATTGTCCGCTGAAAACACTAACGAAACGCACGTCCGCGTCATTCAACATTTCGTGTGAGACTAATTCAATTTTATCCAACATCTTCCCCTCGATGTTTTATTATCCAAACTCTTCCCCTCCGTCACTTTTCCATCATGCTTACAGCGCCACGACATGGTGAGTCACTTAATTTTTTTGTTTGTCCAAAGAAAATGCAGTTTCCTGAGATTCTTTATTATTTTTGGTCATTCGAAGTCGGTAACACTTCTTCTTTGATGAAAATGACGTAAATCAAACAATTTCCTCTCAATTATTAAAAAAAATCATTGAACTTTATTGTTCCCAACAAGCATTCCAATGGGAAAAGTATACTTCCCCGGATTCATTATACAGGACGTTTTAGCTGAGATTCTTTTGGCAATTCTTATGAGATTCTAATGGGCAAACTGCATTCAAGTTATTGATCACAAAATGAAGTAATATCAACTAGTAATTATCTGCTAAATTATGCATGACCGGCTGCTTTAACCTCCGCCCACACCTTGGCCAATTCATCAGGATCATCGTATCCGTGTGAGGCTATTGTGTACCGATAGCTGTGGGGCCCACTGTAAGTCAATTTCTGGAAGTAAAATTCCTCAGAGTGCAGAGGTTCAATATTGACTTTCATGGCAACAATTCCCAGGTAAATATCATCGAATCTGTGGATCAGGAAAAAAGAATCAAGTGTTTTGGCGGGAATACCTTCAAGTTTGCAACATAACCTCATTCAAACACTAACCTAAAATGTTTGGTAAACATGCTGGCAAAGTAGAGCTGGAAAAGTGCCTCTCGAGACAATATGCAGGCTCCTGCTGAGACATAGGGTGGCCACATATGCCACCGATACTCCTCAAGGTCTACATACCACTTACTGGTGCGATGCCGATGTGGAGCTGAGGTGAACACAAATCCTGCAAACAGCCGGACATCCGAGGGAAGATCCATTTCCAGAAGTTGTCGCTCTGGAGCCTTGGCCGCTTTTTCAGATACAAAATCTGCCGTTTTTGCTGGTCCTTCAGGAGCCAGTAAATGCTGCCTTAACTGCCACAGATGCTTCCTACTGTCCACAGAGTGGGCAACTGGATGATTCTCTAGCACTTCCTGCACTTCTCGTTTATCAACAGCCCCTGAAGCATTTCCAGCAGTCAGGGTGAGCTTCCTCGCCAGCTGCCGGATGGTCTCATCCGCTTCCTCAAGGTATTCCGGATAGTGAACGGGATTCCGCACAAAACGCAAGACATTTTTGGTGCTCACGTAGAAGTCATCGTCCACTAGCATATAGTATCGAGATCGTGGGCAGAAATCCACAGCCCAGCGGAAACCAATCATGGTCTTGATGGTGTTATTGAAATAGGTGTCCAGGAAATCAGCCTGTAAGACATCTCTGTAGCTCGTGGCTTCAATGT
This sequence comes from Phlebotomus papatasi, assembly GCF_024763615.1. Taxonomy (NCBI): domain Eukaryota; kingdom Metazoa; phylum Arthropoda; class Insecta; order Diptera; family Psychodidae; genus Phlebotomus; species Phlebotomus papatasi. The sequence continues at coordinate 20,600,212 of NC_077223.1, read as the reverse complement.
CTATGAGTTTCTGCGTCTCCTGGTCATCAGACGTCCCTAGGAGAAATACCGTGCGCACAGTGACGTCGGAGAAGCGTCGTTCAAAGCCCCAAGTAGCCCTGATGGCATTCCGGCGCTTGAAATTGCGCATGGCACTCTTTACCAGGAAGACAAGGCGTGGCGACACATGAAAATCTTTGTCTCTGCATTTGTGGCTGGGATTGTGGACAAATGTATAGTTGTAACTGGTGATGGGAGCCACTCCGGGTTTCTGGCCACGACGCACCTGGTCAGCAAATTGTGGGATGTCACCCTCGAGGGGATAGTGGAAATCTGTGTAGAAGTCTTTCTCGAAGAGATGCGTGAAAACACCAAAGAAATTGAGGAGCAACAGGAACACAATCACAGTCAAGATGTGCTTCACGCGTACACAATTGAGGAAGCGGGCAAAACAGCGCGGGAGGAACATTTCTCTTTCGCGGGCAGGAATTCCTCGGCCCAGCACTGCCCAGCCCGGCTGTCACCTTTGAAACTAAACTGGTGAGTACACTGTTATTTTTATTGAGCAAAAACTGGCTAATCGCTGGTTCATTCGGTTTCGGTTATTCATTCAATTAAAAGAAACTAAAATTTAATTAAAAACAAATTCATTTATTCAACGAAAAGTTCAATTATTTAATTTCTTTACATTCATAACGTTGATCAGTAATTTTTTTGATTTTTAAGTAATACAACAATTGCTGATTCAAGCGACAGTTCTATGAAAAAAATTAAAACGCATAATAAAAATCACAGCCAATTTTTTCAGAAATATTTGGCTTAGCCCAAGAAGCCTAAATTTTTTTTTGAAATCCCCAAGAAACCTTAAAGTTTCACGAAATCCGAGAAACCAAGTAAATTTTCTCAAATGTTGAGCCAGAGGCAGAATGGCACATATCTTATGCTTTAGCCATAGGATATGTGCAATTTTGCCTCTGAGCTCCACAAATCTAGAAAAAATTGAAAAAAATCACTAATAAAAAAATCTAGAAAATATTTATTAAAGCCAGAAAAGTTCAACAAAGCCTCTGAGTGAAAAACAATTTACAAAAAACTCCAAACCCGAAATGTATGAGAAATGCTAAAAGAATTTCTTAAAAAAATTTCGAAACACTTGAAAAGTAAAAAGTTATGAAAGAAAGAAAAGGATAGGGATAGGCAGCCACGGCAGTCAAGAAAAGTTACTTTACCTTTGATCCTTAGGAGAAAGGCTCATAATTTTGTCCAATTTCTTATTTTGGTCACTTTGAGGATAAAATTGGACACTAAAAATAAATTGATTAAAATGATGGATTTTTATTCCAATATTTGATGAACAATGAATTCTATCTAAATATTTGTTCTTTTTGGAAGATTTTAACACTAAATACGTTAACTTTTGAATATGATTTGAGTTAAAATTGCTTTGTTGAAAATTCAGTGTGAGCAATTGCTTACGAGCAATGACAGAACTTCGTGTTTACTTCAGTCTTATTTAGCTGTGGTGAAGTACTAACAATGTTTCTTCGCTTTTTTGAGTGATATTATTGAATATTCATTGAATATTGTGTTGATTCACGTTAGTAGTGATATGTACATTTGACCTGAAGTGAGATTTGCCTTGTGAATTAGATTTTTCGTGTAAAAAATGGGAAATTTTTTAAGACATTTACTAGTAAGGGATGGTTCTTATTTTGGACAGGTGTTTTTCTCACGAAATTTCGATATATGAATCGATTTGAATCGATTCATATATCATTCAAAAGATTCTCCAAAATTGCTTTAAAAGTATCGATTTTCGGATAAAAATTAGTTAACGGCTATGAACCGGTTCAGAACCGATTGGAACCGGTTCAATTTTGTAGGAAATTCCAAGACCTTTTTTCCAACGAGCCCAAACATGACCCCATTCGCTTGGTAAATGCGCTCTCTAGTGTCTTTTTAACCTTTGACCTTGAAAAACCGTTATTAGGAGTGATTCAACGCTATTTTTGCCTAAGGATGAAATGTCCGCCTGGGTAATCTCTAAACGTATCCAAAAATGAAGTAAATCGCACGACACGTTTTCGAGCAATCCCAAAAAAGGCATGGTTTTGGAGGTTAAGGGGAGGGGTAGGGGAAAATGAGAGGCATGTTAACGATCCTTGGGTCGACTTATGGAGGGTCCTCCGAAGGTCCCAAGTCTCTATCTCTAACCGTATGGCCTCTAGAGCTGATGACAGTCGGACAAACAGCGTGACGACATTTCTCAGAAATCATCTGAAACGTGAAGATTTGTTGACAAAAGTGGTCTCCGGGGGTGGAAGGTGAAAATTTTGGGGGGTGAAAAAATCGAAGAATTATATATACTGCTCTCTCCGTGGAGTTCGAGCAGTAAAAATGAAACTCAAGATAATTAAGGGTTTCTGAGCTGAGATTTGATCTTGAGTTTTTTGGCACCACTATGATGCATCAACAGAGACGAATATCAAGTCAAACTGTCTGATCGTAACAGATTTTGTGCAACTCTAAAATTGTTTTGAATGAAATTATTATATGGCTTAATACAAATAAGAACAATTAAAACAATAAATATTTCATTACGTCATCGTCGAGATCGTGATCGTGAAATAGTCACAAAGTTAACTCGTCCTAAAAGTTTCTATTGTCAAGTGAAAAGTGAATAAAAGTGATAAAATAATATTGTTAAAATGTGTCTTTTTAGTGAAAAGAGATGTTATTTTCATTGTGTCTGATTCTTTTATTTGGTAAATAGATTCCTCTAGACTTTGAGGTTATAAATATACGATCTAACCTCGCAGAAGAAAGGCATATCTTATTATTAGAAAATTTCCAAGTCCAGTGTAAAATATAGTTTATTCTTCTAAAATTAATTTTAAAAAAGCTACAAGTGGTTATATTTATAGAATTGAAAAAAAAACAAGTAAAAAGAAATTTTTAATGGTTAGGGTCATTATGTGTCTGAGGTTAGAATTTTATACCGTTAAAATTTGAAATAACCTTCAGATCATTTCTTTTTGTCTAGTCAAAATTATATTAATTAAGAATTCCTCTCCAGACGGCCGATTAAGAAATTGTGCCGTAGAAAAGTGACTCCTGGATTTTTAGGTTAAGCTTAACATAACCTTGAATTTTTCGAAATCATTTGAAAAAAATAAAACCAAAAAATATTAAAATGTATCTGTAGGGGAATTCTGTACAGTAAGACAATGTCATGTAACAAATTTTCATGATAAATTTTGAAGTAGGACAACATCAAATCCCATTGAGCATCTAATGGCCATTGTAAGCAGCTCTGTGAAGCTCTAGGTAACCGATCCCGATATGAGTCGAATTTTTAATTAGTTCTTCCGAATTTACCAGATTAAAATTTTTAAATTTGTCATATGACATTAGCATATTGTTACAGAATTCCCCTGCTGGAGTCTGAATATCTGGATATCTTAGACTAAAATGTCGGGATATCTTAAGTTTTTGTCCTAAATACTAAATACTAAAGGAAGCACAAAATCAATAAATTTGAAAGTACGAGCAGTTTGCGAATAACCTTTCACCACTGTTTCTTTGCTTATTCAATTTCAACCACTTGATAAGAATAGCAAACTAATACACAGAAGTTATCAATTGCTGTGAATCTCCATTGAGAAAATAATTCCATTCAGTTGGAGAATCTTCTCCCACCCGAGAGGTCAGTTGATAACATTCCCCCAAGATGAGAGCCTCTCTAGTGCTTCTGCTGTGCATTTTATTAGTGAATTCCGCACAAATCAATTGTACTCGAGATGTGACTTCCTCTGTTGATTTTACCAGTTTCTTGAATAATGTGAGGTCAGACACACCGGCTGAGGAACAAAGGGATGCTGCTCTTGAAGTGATTTCTCGATTAATTCCCGAGAGAGCTCATGAATTCACAGTGGAGATTAATATTTCTCTCCCTCTCAATACGTTTAAGGTATTTTTTTGTGCGAACTGTCATTTTGACAAGTTTTTAAATTTTTAAATTTAACGTATTAGATTTCAAAGAGCGATGAAGCAGACAAAGTGCAAATTGTAGCGTCATCGGGAATCTCAGCTTGCAAAGGATTCTATCACTATCTGAAAAATTACTGTGGTTGCCATGTGTCCTGGGATGGGGATCAGTTAGCACTTCCAGAAATTTTACCGCTCGTTAAACTGTCTCGGACCTCTCCGAGTCGCTTTGTCTACTACCAAAATGTCTGTACATGGTCATATTCATTTGCTGCCTGGACATGGCTTGAATGGCGTCGTCATATCGATTGGATGGCTCTCAATGGTATCACATTGTCCCTAGCTCCTGTCCAGGAAGACATTTGGACTGACATTTACCGAGAAATGGGACTCAGTGAAAAAGAAATTGAAGACCATATTGCTGGACCGGCCTTTTTAGCATGGCAGAGAATGGGCAATATAAGAGGAGTAGGAGGACCTCTGCCTGAGCTTTTCAAAGGACGCCTTGCCACATTGCAGAATCAATCGGTTTACGAAATAAGACGTTTGGGAGGAATGGTAGCTCTACCTGCTTTTGCAGGCCATGTTCCTGTTGCGCTACAAAGACTTTTTCCAAACGCATCTTACACACCAGTTGAACGGTGGAATAGGTTCAGTGATGATGAATGTTGTCCTCTGTTTCTTGATCCTTCAGATGAGCTCTTTCAATCAATTGGAAAAACCTTCCTAGAGAGAATAAGGGAGAAGTATGGATCTGATCACATTTACTTTGCTGATCCATACAATGAAATCCAACCCAAGGAAGCTAATCCCGATTACTTAAGGTTAGACCCTAGGTTTCAAGCAGACATCTTGGATTAATATTGTGCGTGATTTTAGGAAATCTGCCCAGGGAATCTTCTCAGCAATGCAAGCTGTTGATGACAAAGCTGTATGGTTGCTTCAGGGTTGGATGTTCGTAAAGAATCCTTTTTGGAGTGATGAACTACTAGAAGCCTTTCTCACTGCTATCCCACGTGGGCGGTTTCTTGTCTTAGATCTGCAATCAGAACAGTTTCCTCAGTATGAAAGGACAAATTCGTACTACGGACAACCTTTTATTTGGTGCATGCTGCACAACTTTGGCGGGACACTTGGTATGCATGGATCCGTTAACAACGTCAACGTTCTGGTTCCTGCAGCTCGTCAGAGAGTTAATAGCACAATGGTTGGCGTGGGAATTACGCCAGAAGGGATCAATCAAAACTATGTGATGTATGAATTTGCCTTGGAGATGGCCTGGAACTTTGAGTCTGTTGATGAAGAATCTTGGTTCTTCAAATACGCCAGTATCCGCTATGGTCATGTAAACTTCCAGGCAATCGATGCGTGGCAGCAATTGAGGAATAGTGTCTACTCTTACAAGGGGTTAGACAAGATCAGGGGGAAGTATACCTTCTGTCGAAGACCTAGCCTTAAGCTTTCGCCTTGGGTAAAGACAAGCATCTAGGGATCGTGTTTTTATTTTCTGCTTTTAAGAAGTTAATCTTTTCAGGCATGGTATGAAAGAGCTATGATTGAGCGTGCCTGGGAGAGCCTTCTCAATGCTTCGGATGGACTTAGTTCTTCTCAACTATATCTTCATGATTTGGTTGACGTCACACGCCAGGCACTTCAGAATCGTGCCGACGAGATCTACCTTGTTATCATACAGGCATACAATCATCAGCAAACTCTTTCGGTAGAAAGAATGGCTGCACAATTTCTCGATCTACTCGCAGATATCGAAAGGATCCTCAAAACTTCTTCACACTTCCTACTTGGACCATGGATTGAGAGTTTCAAAGCAATGGCAACATCTGACTCCGAGAGGCATCTCTTCGAGATGAATGCTCGAAATCAAATAACCCTGTGGGGTCCTAATGGAGAGATTGTGGACTACGCTACTAAACAATGGAGTGGACTTGTTGAAGACTTCTTTTTACCTCGCTGGAAGTTGTTCTTCAGCGAAATGATAACTGCAATGAAAGCCAACAGCACCATCAATAACAACCAAGTTCAGGAGAAAATTTTCCAAACTGTCGAAGTCCCTTTTACCCTGGACACAAAAATCTATCCTGTAAGTCCAGAAGGAGATCCCATTGCAATTTCTAGAGAATTGTACGACAAATGGGCCGATCTGAGACTGAATGTTACGATTCCCAAAAAGAAGCCAAAGAGACTGGTCAGGATGAGCAGAAAAGCCAGGTATTTTTCATAAATGCCAAAGGAACTTGCTTGTAAAACTTTCTCAATGATTAAAAGAATATTTTTTTATTAAAAATGTTATTCTTTATTATGCACCTATCGCTAAAACAATGTGTTTTATCACAAAAAAATCTTTAATAATGTACAAAATCTTATAGCATCTCTCAGGTCCCCTATTTCTAGGGGGAAGTCGTTAGTGTCTTTTAACTATCGTTTTGTGACCTAAAGCCTATTATTTATTGTGAATTCTTTGCTTCCTTGAGATTCCTATTCCTTAATATCATTGATCCGTTTCCTGAGGTCGCTCAACTCCCTTCCAATGGCTTCGGGAAGGTCCTTTCCCACTTGATTATCGAAGTACTTAGCAATCTCTTCAACTTCCTGAGTCCAGAAAGCTTTGGGAATGGAGAACAGAGTATCCAGATCAATGGGTTGTTTGAGTCCTTCAACATTGAGGGCTCCTCGGCTGGGAATTCGTCCAATTGCTGTGTCCTGTAAATGGGAAATTAGTATGAATATTCGCTCAAAATCCTTGTTGAGAAAGAGTTTGTCTTACCTGGAAGCAAGGTTCGTTGTCAATCCGTCGGATAATCCAGTCGAGTACCCTTGAGTTCTCTCCAAATCCTGGCCACATGAAATTCCCATTGTTGTCCTTGCGGAACCAGTTAACGTGGAAGATCTTAGGCAAGCGACTAGATCGACTCTCCATGCTTAGCCAATGATCCAGGTAGTGTCCGAAGTTGTAGGCGAAGAAGGGACGCATAGCAAAGGGATCGTGCATGATGACCTTACCCTTGTGCTCAGCAGCAGCTGTGGCTTCGCTCCTCATTGCAGCTCCCAGAAAGACTCCATGTGCCCAAGAGTTAGCCTCATAGACCAATGGAACGCCTGCTGGACGTCTTCCGCCAAACAAAATTGCACTAATTGGGACACCTTGGTGATCCTCCCATGCTCCGTCAATAATTGGGCATTGAGCTGCTGGAGAACAGAATCTCGAATTGGGATGAGCTGCTGATGTCTTGGTTTCTCCCTTCTTCCATGGACGTCCCTGCCAGTCTGTGATCTTTACTCCTTCAGCCACCTCATCCATTCCCTCCCAATAAACTCCTCCGTCAGAAGTTGAAGCCACATTCGTGAATACCGTGTTCTTGAAAGCTGTGGCCATGGCATTGGGATTGGTGGCCATTGATGTGCCCGGTGCTACGCCAAAGAAACCATTCTCAGGATTGATGGCTCTCAATTGACCCTGTGAATCGAATTTCATCCATGCAATGTCATCTCCAACGCATTCAACTTTGTATCCAGGAAGAGTTGGGGTCAGCATGGCCAAATTGGTCTTTCCGCAGGCTGAAGGGAATGCTGCTGCGATGTAGCGCTTCTCACCACGTGGATTTGTAATTCCCAGGATCAACATGTGTTCAGCCAACCAACCTTCCCTGTGGGCGATGGTGCTGCCAATCCTCAAGGCGAAACATTTCTTTCCTGGAATGGACGGATCATTCATTTGTACTCAATAATAATAATAATGATAATAATAATATACTTTATTCACAAAAATAGGACCATCCCTTTTACAATTGTGAAAGAATTAAAAATGAAAAGAAAGAAGTATCGGCAGCAGAACTGCCGCCATTCGGTATGCTATTGTAAGCAGTAACGCCCTTAACAAACAGGGTTCTATAAAGGCAGTCACTGCCAACCTTAGGCACCAAGAGTCCCCGAACCCTGGCCGAACCCCCCCTAACCAGAAGACTCGACAGGTACTCGGGACATCCAGAAATCAACAGGTGAAACAGGAAAACAACAGCCCTCATCTCCAAAAGGGATCTTAGATCACAACCAATGAAAACGTTTCTGTATGGAGTGATGTGATCCCGGCAGTTTATGCCGCAAATATACCTGACACAATCATTAAATGAAACCGTCAGGCAACGAATTGTGTCACTATCCGCTGCAAAAAGTAGTTCTGCTCCATAGTTAAAAAATGGAAGAAGCAGCACTCGCGCGAGGATCAAACGAGTGTCATAGGGCGTGATGTCCCGGAAGCGTCTAAGAGTATAGAGAGAATAGTTGACCTTCCGGCAATTAGAAGTAGCATGATCAGACCAAGAGAGAGTTGTATTGAAGATTATACCTAGGTTTTTGACCTGATCAGAAAAAGGAATAGTTTCACCGTAAAGGTGCAATGGATAGAAGTCAATGGCAATTCCTCTTTTAGAAATCACGATAGCTTGTGACTTTTAAGGATGCAGAATTACTCCGTTTGATAACGCCCAGTGTTCAATTTTAGAAAGATTAGCGTTCATGAGTTGAAAAGCTTGAAGAGGATCAGAAGGCTCACCCTCAACATAGATTTGAAGGTCATCAGCATAAAGATGAAAGGAGCAATTCGTCAATACCAAGGATAAATCATTAATGAAGAGAGAAAAAAGCAATGGGCCTAGAATTGAGCCTTGTCCAATGCCCTTATTTAGAAAAGAAGGGGGAGAAAAATTCTCACAATACTTTCCGATTAGTGACCTTCCAGTGAAGTAGGATTGTATAAGGGCAACTGCAGAGGATGAAAATTTAAAAATGGAACATAATTTATAGCAAAGGAGATTGTGAGGAAGGCTATCAAAGGCCTTAGTAAAGTCCAACAAGACAAGAATCACGAAGCGACCTCGATCCATAGAAGACGCAATATCGTGGTTGACTCCCAGGAGAGCCATCGTAGTGCTGTAGCCCTTTCGAAAGCCTGACTGAAAGTCACAGAGGAGCCTGTTTTCCTCTAAATATTGCGATATTTGCTCGTGGAGAAGAAACTCAAAGGCCTTTGATAGAACAGGAAGAAGGCTAATAGGCCTGAAATCAGAGGGAGATTTGGGATTAGTAATTTTGGAAATCGGAACTACAAGAGTCCGTTTCCAAGAATCAGGGTAATTTGAAGTAGTGATTTATAATTGAAGATCAGTGAGCACTGGAAGGATTACCGGGAGAAGAATTTTGATGAACTGAAGAGAGACTGACTGACTAGGATGACCATGACCGATGTGAGGAGCAAAGTAAAGGTGAATGGGTCGCTGTCACGAGAGTTTCTCGTGAACAACGGACTCAGACAGGGGGACGGACTATCGTCCGTCCTCTTTAACCTGGCACTGAAGAAAGCGATCCGTGACACCGGCGTGAGCATGAGGGGGGGGTCATACTCAATAAGTCCACACAGCTCCTAGCCTATGCTGACGATATTGACATTATGGGGCGCAATCCCAGAGCTGTACAGGAGGCCTTCATCCAGATTGAGCATGCGGCACGAAATCTGGGGCTACAGATAAATGAAGGCAAAACGAAGTATATGGTGGCCTCGTCAGCAGCAACTCCGGCAACATCTACGTAGAGCATCCGTCAAACAGGGCCCCCGATGGGGGACTACAACTTTGAAGTTATCAACTCCTTCGTGTACCTTGGGTCAAAAATCACAGCCGACAACAATATCTCAACAGAAGTCCGCGCACGGCTGCTGAAAGCCAACAGAGCCTATTTCAGTCTATCAAGAGTTTTCCGGTCCAGAAACTTAAGCATAAAGACTAAGCTACTGCTGTATAGGACTATGATGCTGCCAGTCCTCGCACGTATTCGTCTGAGACGTGGGTCCTCAGCAACCAGAATTGCGAATTCTTAGCTGCGTTTGAGAGGAGGATCCTACGACGGATTTTTGGCCCCATATGTGAGGAGGGACGATTCCGGAGCCTATACAACCATGAGGTGTATGAGCGCTACCGAGAGGTAACTGTCGTCAAGCAAATACGTCTCAATAGGCTCCGGTGGGCTGGTCATCTGGTTCGCAAGGATGAGGACGACCCAGCCTGGAAAGTCTTTAGGGGTGGACTCTATGCTACGAGAAGGCGGGGCCGACTCAGCCTCAGATGGACCGACGGCATGGACCAGGACGCCAGCTCATTAGGGGTGCGGAATTGGAAAACAGTGGCGCGTAACAGGCTCGAGTGGCGACGGGTCCTGAGTCAGGCCAAGACCAGTAATTGGTTGTAGCGCCGGATAAGTAAGTAAGTAAGTAAGTAAGTAGAAGAGAGACGCCATCACACCTCATAGCATTCGACTTGACACGTGAGATAGCGAAAACTACGTTATCATGTGAAACACAGTTGAAGCTAAAACCCTCCCAGGGCGCGGGGGGCAAAGATGGAGAAGTCAACGGATCAACAGCACAGGAAGAAAAGAATACGCATCGAATAGGAAGAAAATTTGAACTTATATCAGTCATACTTCTTAAGCTTCCTAAATAAAACCAACTTACCCAAAAGTGAATTTCCACCGTATCCCGATCCATAGGAGACGATCTCATTGAGGGCAGGTTTGTGAAGGATGATCGTGCGTTCGGGATCGCATGGCCAGGAAGGCATATCGACCACACCAGATGCAGGAGTTCCAACTGAATGCAGACACCTCACAAATTCATCACCATCGTAGAGTTGTTCCATCACATTGCTACCCATTCGTGTCATGATTCTCATAGAAGCCACAACGTAGGGAGAGTCCGTAATCTCTACTCCAATCTTCGATAGAGGTGATCCAACAGGTCCCATTGAGAAAGGCACCACATACATTGTCCTTCCCTTCATGCAGCCGGGAAATCGCTGAGAAATGGCTTTCTCATATTCCTGTGGTGGCATCCAATTGCCAAGAGTGCCCGTGACGCCAGCCTTGGGCGTTGGTACTGTCTCCTCACGCCTCTCTGTACAGATAAATGTCTTAGACTCCACACGTGCAACATCGGCGGGATTTGTGCGTGCCAGCCAGCAGTTGTCGTACTTGGGCAATGGGATAATGGTTCCCTGACGCTGTTGCGTTGCGAGGAGTTCATTATTCTCAGCATCTGATCCATCGCAAATGTGAATTTTATCTGGCTGGCAGAGAGCTGCAGATTCCTCCACAAAAGCCCGTACTTTAGGTGACAATCGTGCAGGATCTCCATTAACGGTCCTCAGGTGACTGTACTTAAGTCCTGCCTCAGATGCCGTTGCCATACGCTTCACATGTTGAGCAATCTGGCGCGGGAAGCTGCAAACAAACGAGTAAAAGTACATATAATTAAGCGGCATTTATCGCTATAAATGAGTAGAGATGTCTGATATCTGTACGAAAACAATGGCGAAGATTTTACAAATTTCTTCTATATAACCGCATAAAAGAGGTCCATATTCGGGTGAATGGGGAATTTTTATATACGAAATATAACAATTTTTCATATTTAACGTAAGCATGGCATATTGTACGGTAAAATGTATCGATTATGACTAAATAAAATATAATCACTATACAATATCAATTTTATAACTACTGATCGCAGAATTGTCATTTCTTTTGCATTTTCATTTAAAACTTGCTCAAATATTTTCCTTTAATGAATAATTATTTATTTATCCCTAACGATTCAGTCAGATATTCTGTGCCTCGTGCACTTTTATCGCGTATATGAAGATTTAATACAATAACTGTTTTCCGTTAGATGATACAATATTAGTGAATAATATTTCATTCCCGACTTGAAATTCTCAAGGGGAAGCTGGAAAATTAAAGAAAATAAAATTGAATAAGTTTATTGCCCTTTCCATCATATCATTGAAAAACTTAAGGATATCAGATTTTTACTGCTTGTATTGGTGGAATACATCATTTTAAGCACCATTCTGGACAAATATCGAGGCTCATTAATGTTTTGTGCATAATTTTACATTAAATTGGGTTAGCGCCACCAATTTTCTGTAATTTTCCACGCCATAATCTTCTTTTTGTTTCGATAAAATAAAATTAAGATGCTATAACCTGAATAAATAAAAGATATAGAAGAAAATACATCTTGACATATTTTTGTGATTATCCCCCCAATTCTGAGATAAATCTTTAAGCCTTAAATCTTTAAATCGCCCTTTAAAGACCGATTCGTATTCTGTGATAAAAATCTTTAATTTTAAAGTGTCAAATTTATTTAAACCTTTAAGACTGTAAATTTCGAATTCTACGCTAAAGTTTTACAGACTTACAGATGTCAAATATCTATAAATCGTCTTTAATTTTAAAGCTGGTCGAGAGGACCTTTTAAACCTTTAAGTCCAGTTCAATTTGAGATTATCAATTGTTCAAGGGGTGTGTTTAATCAAAAAGATTAGTTTAATTTATCACAAAGATGTATATTTTTCTGGAGAGTGATGTAGTTGATCATTTACATATGCTTTTGCGGTGTTCCTCTCGGGTGGCCCCATAGAATTCAATTCATCCGTGAGATTTCACCAAAAGGGATCATGTCTGTCACTTTATGCATCCAGAGTATCTCTGCGTTCCAGGACAAAATTGACGAAGTACTCCTTTTGGCTGAGAAGTGTGTTGGTACCCCTCTTTCTATTCTTTGGTCCAGATGGAGCTCCTGGAACCATAAATTGACCTCATCACTTATCTACAGCCACTTCTTGTTTGAATTACTTACCACTTGAAATTAATTGACCTGAATTGCTCCTTTTTTGCCAGAAAAAAATCTGAAACTGGGAAATCTGTATGAGTATCTTCCTGTACCTTCTGTTTAATGGGTTTGGCGTTTGGTGGAGCAACTGCCAATATTTTGGCGATAACTAAAGTCTGCTTGATTAACTGCAGCGGAATTGCGACATTGAGGAGAGGAGGAACTATGGAGATTGTTCTTTTTGTTTACAATAAATCGGAACTTCATGCACTATTAAAACTGGAACGTCTTGTTTTGACATCTTGGATAATCAAATTTCTTTAGGGGCGCTAAAGGCTATTTTATCCAAAACTCCTATAACTCAGAATTCGAAATCTTTAGTATCAAAGTTAAAGCTTTAACTTAAATCTTTAGGCTTCTTTATCTCAGAATTGGGGGGTATTTACATTATGTCGTACATTATATTCACATTACAGATTCAATTTTATGCTTTTTATAAAAAATTTTCTGCATTCTGGGCACTGTTTCTGCAATTTAGTTTCACGTTAGAAGATCAGGAAGCTGTCCTAATGTTTACAATTTGGCTATACTGCAATTAAAGAAAGAAAATGTTAACTCTCACGAACCAAATATTAAATCATAATTTTTCCATCAATTACACTCACTTTTTCAAATTTGATCCCTTTTTCTATGTGCTCGAATCCAATGCAAACGTTGGTGCACTTCAAGGCTTTAATTTATGATTAACATCACCTTTTTCATAAATTTTCATTGGAATATGAATCTCTACTTAGTAAACAAAGCGGAATTTGACAATCTGGTAGCGCCATACAAAAAGAACACAAGTTGTATATAACTTGTCTCCTTTACAGAACAAATGTAACTATAAAATATCAAAACTTGATGTTCATTCAGTTTCACAACATTATGTCAACATAGCAGCAAGAATATGTAAGATAAATATACTTTTGATGTTTTTGACACAGATTTATACATTTTCACTCAAAAATAGATTATATTATAACTTATTTATTGATCTAAAAACATTTAGTCATAATTTTAAGGGAAAATACCAATATATTAACCGAAATTTATCAAATAAAATGTATTATTCATATTAATAGAAAATAACTGATATTTTCTATACAATTTTTAGTTAAGTTATTTTTCTGGTTATGTAACGCATATAATTTTCAGTCAATATACATCCATCATGTTCATACATTATAATTTTTAAAAATATCTTGATTACATTGAAAATACGTTGGTTACATTTGAGACATACATTATTTGGATATCAAATGCCGCTTGGTTGCATTGAGAAACCTCTTGAAGATTTGAGAATCACTGGAAGTCTTGGCGCGAAATCAACGACGATATTCGTCTTAATTCGCATCAATTTGGAGGGGCATATCTTGAAATGCGATTGGTAAAGAGCTGGAGGCTCGTCCGCGTCATTCCGTTGGATTAACAACCTCTTTTCTGAAGCATCTTGCATTACTTTCCGCAAGAATATTTTGGCGGGAAAAAATACTGTGGATGAGTTATCTGAGGACATAATGAAAGACATCTTGATGATACTTTTTCGGCGAGGTCGTGACTCTTGGTTTCTAATCACAAGAGCACCCAGTATCATCAAGAATATGATCTTTGCTTTCTTTCTCTTTGTTTCTGGCGAGAGTGATCTTTGAGATGAACTTTTGGGGACTGGATCAGTAGAGTGACCTCAATCAAGGGGTAATTCATTGAGAAATTCGGAGCAAAATGATACATTTTGATCAAGATTTTGTGTAAAAAGTGTAGCGAGACACGAGAAAATCTTTGTCAGTGAGGTATAAAAGTGAGTCACCCCTTCGATTCCAATAAACTTCAAGTTAATTAAAAAAAAAATTGAGATCAACCATCACGATCACTTCCTCTTCAAAATCCAAGGTGATCGAGAGATCAGATGGACATAAAAGAACTTAATTTAAAAAAAATCCAGTTGATCTTTTCGGTGAATTCTGGAAAAAAACTGACCTCTTGGAGACAGAGTCTTCCCAGCTAAATCTAGTTTTAGCAGAAAGATCACTCTCTCTTTTGTCCAGCGATCGAGAGTAAAATTACTCGTTTTATCAGGTCATGAGGTCACTATTTTGCTCACTATCTAAATTTTAGAGAAAATTGCTTGGGTGACAAACAAGTTGAAAAACATGAGAGTGATGCTTTTTCTTATCTTCAGGCAAAATAATAACGACTTGGGCCAAGTTATTTTTGAGTTTTTCAGATTGTGCAAAACAGACGTGCCCCCAGAGTTGTTTTGGCAGATTTTCTTAGGCTGTCGTGACACTCGTTAAAATTGATAGCAAAATATCACCTTGGCCTTATCAATTATCACAAAATGTGTCTCTATGGTGAAAATTCCTCTTTGTATTTCATAAATCGTTCTTTTATGGCCGGAAAAATACAATATATCGATAACAAAAGAAATTGCAACAGAAATCATGTGAGAATTTTCATATGTGATCACTCTTTTGGTGATTTTTTTGGTGATCACAAATACTCTACTCGTGATCTTGTTCAAAGAATCCCTCCACACGATCACGCAGATTACAATTCTCTTTTCCAGCTAAAATGCGTTAAGTATAAATATTTGCCATGGCATATTTATATTTACAAATCCCACAGTGGATGTTTTTCCCTCTCGCAGATGATCATCTTCCCTGTCACGATAAGATCATCAATAATATTTTGCACAAGTCTTGCTGACATGGTAAATTTTGTCGTAGGTTTTTTTCCCGTTCTATTGACGGTATATGGACCCTCTTCAGTTAATCCCTGTTTTCGTGTTTCGACTTTCACATGTGCTTTGGACTTATCATGCGGTGGTTTCTGGCTCGATCTTCTCTCCTTATCACTGAACTTCGACTCGCGATTGGCACTCACGACGAGCCTCTTAGATTTCTTTCAATGAGATTGAGGTTTAGAGATCAAATTTCAAATTATAATTAAATTGTTTTATTTTTTTCAAAAATAAAGTCATTTAAATTTACGAAAAATGTGGCAAAATTTTGTAAAGTAACATTGAGAAAAAAACCAAGCTAAAATACTTAAGAAAAATTCAATATTTACGAGTAGTAAGTTTTTACTAGAACGTTTTAAGAGAATGAATTAATAAATGAATGAAAATAATTTATGCGTCATTTTTCATAGTAAATAAAATTTCTTCCCTTTCAAGAAAGTTGTTTTCCTTGATTTATGACCTTCACAATTCAAAAATGACATATTTTTGAATTATAAAGATATAACTATTTTTTAAAAATAGAAGATTTCGTTTTAATTTTAGAAATATTTTCTTTTAAGAATTCTCGTTATGATCCTATTTTTTTAATAATCGGAGAACCTTAAGGCCCAAATAATCTGGTACTTGAGAATGTTTAAGCTGAAGCTGGGCTTAAAGGATTAGCACACCAAACTTCAATACGCCAGGGGCTTGAAATTACGGATTCATTTGTTCTTTCTCCACAATTTCTGACTATGAAATGACTTTCCGCTCACAAAGTGTGATAATCTTAATCCCATGGGTAATCCCGGGTACCACAGCAATCAGACTCTCGTAGAGACACTTCGGGGCCACAATGACCATTCTAAAAACTTCCAGGATCTTCCTCAACGCCCCATAAACCAAACGAGTAAACCCATACAGGAACCCAATAATCGTATTCGGGTATCCGCAGTATCCTAAAAACAGGCAGCACCTGATAGCCATGCATCCCCTAATTATTGCACACGGAATGATAACAGTAGCCTGCCCAATCACCCAGAAAAAATCCTCTAACAATCCTCCTGGTAATCGACACCAGATCCGCAAATCCACAATACAATCTCCTACAATTTCCCAGGATTAGAGGTCTTTTGAACAAATTTGCTTTACCCCTCTCCTGGATCAGCCTGAATCTATTCAGGGTTTTAGGCAAACAGATTACTTAGAATTTTACAAGATAAAAAGAGATCATAAAGAGAATTTTGTAACAGTATTAACAAAATTAGGGTACAGGTCAATATAAAAGCCCAGTGAATTTCGAATGGCCATTGCAAGGATCTCTCTGAAGCTTTTAGTAACTATAAGTCGGATTTATGATGAGTTCTTCCGGATTTAGCATTTAAAAAAATTTAAAAATTGTCGTATGACATTGTCATACACCGAGAAAAAAACAATTGTTTAAAAAGTCTTTTTCATTTGAAATAAATACAGATAATATTAAGATGTATACAAAAATGTCAGTATTAAATTTTACCCATTAAATTAATGCTTGTTGCATTGGATTTCATAAAACAGTACTTTTAAATCAAAAGTAAAATTTTATTTTTGACAACACAACGTTGCACATTTAATATAAATGTGTAGTTTTTCATTTTCAATGTATAATTGTTATTTTTACCATATATTATCTTTGATTCAAAAGCTGAGGTATTTATTTCAAATATTTAAACATTCGCGCTAAAAGAAAAATTATTTATTCTCCGTATGAATGTAAAAATATTTGAAATTATTGTTATTACTTTCAAAATCAAAATTATTTCGTTTGTATTGAAAGAAAAGTCAATTGATTCGAATATTTACCCAGAATTTTTAACATTAAATGCAAAATATTCAATTTAAATAAATTCCATTTTTCTCGGTGTACTGTTACAATTCCCCTACAGGGCTTCATTCGAGCATAAACATTGTAAATTAAAATAATAATAAAAGTTTGAATTTTTTTTAAATTTCATATACGCGTATCATTTTTGATCAAGCTTCTTTTTTTGAAAAATTTAAAAATTATAAATTAATGAAAGTATTGAGAATAATTTGGATATACTAATTAGCAATCTGGTGCCTGTCTTTCCCCTAGGTTTTATCAAAAAAGGTCCTTTAGACCCTCTAGGAAAAGTAAAATATATTTTCTAAAATAAATTTAATAGACAATCTTGGTCTCCATTTTTCCTTTTTCGCCTATCCTCAATTAGCAAAAAGACTAAAAAAAAAACTAAAAATAACTCTTAATAATGAATAGAAAAGTATATTTCTTCTTAAGGTTACTATAATGAAAATTGGTCTGACACAAAGTTGTAAGGGTTTAGTTTCTTATAACCCTTATAACACAGAAAAAATATTTCGTAAAATTGTTCATAAAAATTGACCAACGGTTTCTCTTTTACGGAATAAAATTTTTCGTAAAATTGTTCGTGTAAATGTTTGTGAATTCCCACAGGCGACTTACGAAATGCTCGTAAGTCATATAACCCACTAATAAGTTCGTAAAAGTTTGTACACTTTTCATAAGCATTGTTTGTAACATGATCACTTTAAAGAGCATTTTTTGTTCTTTTTTCTTTTATAAACATTTGTTCGTAAATTTTTGTAAAGACACAAACAAATGTTCGTAATATTTTGTCAAATGTTCCCAAAGCTTTGCCAAACAAACAAAAATGTCAAATAAACATGTGTAAAAAAAAGAAATGCTCATCAAGTGATCACGTTACGCACAATGTTTGTATAAAAGTACAAACTTTTACGAATTTTTTGTGGGTTATAAGTATTACAAGCTTTCGTAGTTCTCAGTGGGAATTCTCAAACATTTTCGAACAATTTTACAAATTTTTTTTTCGTAGGATAAAGTAGTACAAGTTGGACAATGCAATGGTACAAATTGAACAGGGTTTTTTTCTTGATAAATTTAGTACTTCTTTTTTATTTTGGTTCCTTGTGCTTAAAAAAAATAGTACTGTATTTATCAAGAAAATATCCCTGTCCAACTTGTACTGGCGAATTGTCCAACTTGTATCACTTTACCCTAAAGGAAAAACCGTTGGTCAATATTTGCCCTACTACTTTTAATAACTTCCACAAAAACAAACTTTATGGCTCTGGCACACCTTTTAGATCAGGAAAATTTCATAAAGTTAAAATTCACATCTCTTTCTTCCTTAAAAGCTTTGTATATGTCTATCCTACTCTTTTGCACTCTTCTTCTCCTTTTGAACGTCAGACTAAATTAAATTTAGTTCAGTCCAATTTTGAGACTGAAAGAATTTGATAGACATGCAAATCTTTTAAGATAGAAAGGGACGTGAATTTTGATTTCATGAAATTATACCGTGCTAAAAGGTGTGACAAAGGCATTAAAAAATAATTTAAAAAGCACATTTCTCTCATTTTCCTTCGAAATAGAAGAAAAGAGTTTTCGGTTATCAATGAAGGGTGGTTAATTTCCTATAAAATCGCGCTATCTGGAAATGTTCCATGCCTTAAAATGATTTTTTCGTGATCACAAAATATTTATTTATCAATTTCAAAACCTAAAAGCAAGTAAAGAAGAGTAGAAACTGAAAAAAATCTTTTTATCTATTTTTAATGATTCTCATTTTCAAGTTTTTTTTTACAATGAAAAATAAATTGAAATTATCAATAGATTGATATAATCTCAAACAAATTGGTTAAGAGATTAGTCAATTTGAATTTTTTCACTTCCGGTAATTTTGAAATTTCACTAAAACTCTTTTTATTTTTAATTTCCTTTATTAATGTTTTTCTTGTTCTCTTCATCTCTACCTTTTTGTCAAATCTGCATTGATGCGGTAGAATTGATATTGGATTGCTTTTAAGTAGAGGAAGGCTTCGAAGCTTCGTACACATTCTCGTTTCGAAGTGATTCATTAAATTAAAGGAACATAGGAAAATATGATATATTCCAAGCGTGAAAGCCTTCCTCTATACATTTAGTACTTTAAGGGAATTCCCTAATTCAAAGGAATTTGAAGAAGATTTCTGTGCTTGAGATTAAACCAATATTAAAACATTTCTTTTCTATCCCGAGATCTAATGATGTTTACTAGTTTAATTGTAAAATTTTCCTCCGAGTGAAACTCCTTATCTTGGGTGATTAGACACCATCAAAAGAATCCCTCAAAAAATATTTAAAAGCGCAGAAAAATCTCTCCAACGGTAAACAATGGCTGACATTACGTAAAGCCAAAGATGATGAGTTTGTCTCTTCTGAGGATCATTCAACAAGACGCACTTCCAAGATGTTATTTTTAATTATGCTCTCTCGCGATAAACAATTGTGTGCTCAATGGGGAACTCTCGTGGGAGGATTTTCCCTCCCACCGACCCCTTAAATATTCCAAGTGGCTGGAAATCGCAAAAAAAGACTGTCTCGGCGGTCTCAGCCAAATGTGCATGAAGGCCAATAATGAAATAGTGCAATCATAATGATTGCAGATGCGGAATCACGAGACTAACAAGCATGCAAATTGCCCTGGCTTTTATTGTGAAGCTCCGTAAGTAATTTCCTCATGTTTGCGCAGCTCGTGGACGTCAGAGGGTGGCCTGAGGAGGAGGTTCGGGCTATTTTTCCCGCGCTCGTCAAATGGAAAATAGATCAGTCGGAAAAAAGTGCCACTCGATCGATTGATGTGTGTTTGGGGCACTCTTGGCAGCCAATTGTGAACTTTTGTGGGACAGAATGGATTTCTGGCCACATGCCACATCATTTTACTTTCACTAAGCTCCTCTGACGTGGTCTGTTCTCGAGGAAATCGCCCCCAAAAAGACATAGTGAATGTCAAGGTCGCCAATGTGATAAAACTAAACAGCTATCGGACGTTCCTTGTGGAAGTTACTAATTGCTGGTAAAAACTATAAACTCTGTCATCCACAATTCAGAGAAAGAATGCCCTAAAAATGCTGCCACATGGCGCAAAAAAAAAGAGGAAATTGTATGATAAAAAAAACTCACCGCTTCGTTGTGAACAGGAAAACTTTCGATATCATGCTGATTAGCTAAAAATGCCTCCGGGAAATGCTAAACAGAATCCTCACAAAACACTTTCACTGGCCTGAAAAAATCACTTCCTGAAGCACTTCTCACACAAAAAAAAAAATTAATCACAAAAACGTCCTTTTGGTATTTGGAACAATTCTGGAAATATCCTCGGGTGATTGGCAACTATCGAGACCACTGTGTCGGGAAAAGTCCATCTGACGATCACTCTGTGGGATTGAGTGAAAGAATGATTGATCAGATGTTCAAGCACAGCTTTATATATTGTGTAAAGTGTCGCGCGCTCTAGCTACTGCCGTTATATAAGTACATTTGCCCCCCATGGTAGTATGTGTAAATTCTGATAAAAAGCTAGTGATAAGCTTGTTTTAACTTATAGAAGCTCAGATCCTTTACAAAATAATGATGTTTGTGCCTTAAATTGTTTACATATTAGACAATTTATATCAATAACAATATTTTTAAAAGAATTATTATTGATATTATTTTATTTTAATTACCTTGAAATAAGGTCCAAAGAAATAATAATTGTAATTGATCTCTCGTGTCTCTTGGTACTTGAATTTTAATGCTCATTTTCCTTCCTTGTTCTCACTTCTACATCTTGTTATCCTGAGTTACTTTTATCGCTTTTATCCTTTAAAATTTATTTACTTGTAGGGGATGGTTTTCAGGCTTCGAACACTATATTTTTCCCACATTTCTTTAATGAATCTGACTTAGGGTAAGTGTGCCAAATTTCGGCATAGTTGCATGCAAGCGTCAAAGTCTAAAGTTTGAAATGTAATATATTAAATTCAAATTGATTTTTTTATTCTTTCTTTTTAACTCTTTCGCGTCTTTAGGGTAATATCATAACTCGGGGAAAAAAGTTTTTTTTGGGTATTTACATTAATTGAAATCTATCTGTTCGTGCACGACATCATAATAAAAGGATGTAAGATTCTTGGCTCATTTTCTCAAGACTCCAGTTAGACTTCAATTAATGTAAATAACCAAAAAGAAACTTTTTTCCCCGGGTCATATATGACCTTAAAGACGCGAAAGAGTTAAAGAGTATTTCTTGGAACCTTGTAAAGAGTTTACCATCTTTATTTACTCTAAAATCATTCTTAATACATTTTAAAATGAATAAAAATGTAGACATAGCTTTGGTGCCCTATTTCGGCCACCTTCATTCTCATAGTTCCTTGCCCTTCGGGAATTCTTCCAATATCTTTTTCATGTCATCTCGTTTGGCTAAGCTTCATTTTTTGTTATTCTTTTGCATTGTATACTCTCTAGAGTACGTAAAATCTAAAAGTTCATGGAAATTCGAGGAACAAAAAAGGTGGCCGAAATTACAAGCTGGCCGGAATTTGGCACACTCACCCTATTATTTTCAGGAAATGTGTGACTTAAGACTAGGTATTAAAATATGTTGCTATATAGGTCAGATTCATTAAAAGAATATGGAAAAGATCTGTACGAAGTATTCGAAGCCAGAGTCTCTTCGAAGTCTAAAAGCCTTCCCCTACATATTGCTCAGGCATAAATTTTATGTAAAATTTTAAATCCTATTATCCTCTAAACGCTCTAAACTATTACAGATAAATGCCCTATACTTTATATACTTTTTTAAAGGAAGAAAATATTTTTTATGCTAAAATTGGATACAAAACTTTAAACGCGATTATCTCCTAAACTATTAGAGATAGACCCCTGAAATTTACATTTTACTGCTCGAACTCA
This sequence comes from Phlebotomus papatasi, assembly GCF_024763615.1. Classification (NCBI taxonomy): domain Eukaryota; kingdom Metazoa; phylum Arthropoda; class Insecta; order Diptera; family Psychodidae; genus Phlebotomus; species Phlebotomus papatasi. Next base: position 20,578,024 of record NC_077223.1, on the reverse strand, counting down.
AAGGGAGAGCAGTTATAATGCTCTTTTTTTCAATTTGCCACGGCTCTAGAGATTAACCCTTTAACGACGAGACACTTTTTTCGGACCGAAAATCAACAATAAAAATTTAACCGATAAACAAAATCAACAAAACGTCTTTCATCTGACATTGGAAAATCCAAAAGATTCTGATTCGATGCATTTTTACCTCTATGAGCGATAGGGACAAAAATAGCACAAAAATTTAAGTATTTTTATCAATACCAATGAATAATAATTTTCAGTCTAATGAAAAATATTGCGTATAAGTATTGTAGTTTCTTTTTTCAAAACGGTTTGGCATGAAAAAAATTAGAAGTATAAAAAATAATTAAAATAATTTTTCAATGTGAGAATTTAAAAATTCGTAATTTTTAATCCTAAATATTTGCTATATAGCAAATAGCTGGAGGCTTGCAAAAAATATCCTAGATTCCTTCAACCTTCTACTTTGCAAAAACGTACAAATATAAGGAAAAAATAATTTTAGGTAGTCAGGAAAAATTATTTTCTTTATGGGACACCGGTGTTCCAATCGTCCTTAAAGGGTTAAACTGTAATCGATGATCTTCCCTTTAATAAAAAAAAACATTACCTTCAGACAGGTTTTTCCTCTTTCCCCTCACCACCCTCCAACCCCTCCAAAACCATGTTTTTTCGATTTTTCTCAAAAAAGACCCAAGCTTGATTTTCGGTTATGCTTTGTAGGTAGTCCAGACGAAAATTTCGTCCTAACATATCTATCACTGGAAAAATCGGCATTTTGAATTTTTTAAGGTCAAAGGCCAATCACTTTGCAGGACTCATTCTTTAACTCTTTCGTCTCCTTTGGGACACTGGGTACCCATGGAAACAACAATTTTTTTAGACTATCTAGAATCGATAAATATCCGATTCTTCTGGATAATTACAAACTATAAGGATGTCCAAATCTAGGATATTTTTTGCAGGATCCCAATTAACTCCTAAGCTAAGATATTTTTGGTCAAAAATCGTGAATTTTCGATTTTCTGCTTCCTTGCAGATATTGTGACTTTTTTGATATTTCTAGACCAGAATAAGGAAAAACCTCTCGGGGCCAATAAGTATGATAACTAACAATTACAGATTGCATAAATTCGAAAAATAATTTTTTCTTAAATTTTCAAAAAACTTGTTCAAACTTTATGGGTACTCTCGTCCACAAAAATCTAGAGGTCAAATGTAAGGTTATCCCGCCAATGCCCGCCATTTGCTTTTTGACACCAACCTTGTAAGAAAATTCCAAGCGGGAACGACATTTTTGCCAATATGGCCGATAATTTTGACATTTGGAAGCGAGAGAGATTGTTTTCAGGGAAGTTTTTCCTATTCTTCCGGATTTTGGTGAATTCTGATTGTCAAGGAAGTGTCTTTTATGCTTTTGCGAAAGCTTAATGTGTCTACAATAACATCGTGTTGAAAAAAATGTGTTTTAAAGTGTTATTTATTATGTGAAATATTTTGAGGTATCTGTTGGCAAGTAGGAATTTGGTGTCTTTTTTAGCACTTCCTGGACATCCCACAAGATACTGGTCAATAATTCTTCTTGTTTTAGTGATCAACATTGTAAAGGAGTCATTTTACACGCAAAAATAATTCACAAAATTGATATTATTGGCTTTTGGAAAATTGAAGTTTGTCCAAGTTTATCTCCTTTTCGTTCTTTTGGGGACGAGAGTACCCATGAGTTTTCCAATTCCCCAGAGGAGGAAAAAAGTCTTTCTTTACAAAAGTATCATATTTGACAACTAAGACTTACACTAAAGTGAGTTTTACTGAAATTCGTTCGCTGGATATGTTGTGGCTCGGAAAGAGTTAAAACACACTATTTAAGTGTGTTTTATTTCTCATCTTTGCTAGTGGTGTAAATTTAACACTTGATTAGGTTGTTAAAATTTTCTGTGGAGCATTATTTTCTTTAATAATATTTTTTTGATACTTTCTTCATAATATAGTAGAAAGAGGAGTATTTATATTCATACAATATATGTCTGTAACTTTCCTGAATGACGAAAATTACATCTTTATGCACCCTTTTACAAACTGTATGAAAGGTGTAGATATAACACTCGACAGAGTTAATTTTTATAAAGCGAAGTTAGTGTGAATTTCACTTTTTTTCTCCCTTTTTTGGTGTGAATCTAAACCCCGATTTCTATGGTGCATATTCAACACCTTTTTCTAACCCCGGCTCCCAGATCCATTTCCCTGAGTGTACTAACTCGCGAAGTCGTGAGCGAAGTGCAAAAGGTAATCTGTCTGATTTCCAGGATCGCACAAGAGTTGTGATTATGAAGGAATCGCAGAGCAAATAGAAAGTAATTAGGAGGAAGATTTTAGAAGCTTTTCTCACTGAACTGGTTGGGAAGTCATGGCATATCTATCGCACCAGTAAATTGCTTCTGTGTCAGTCAATTTGGGGATTCCGCACAATCAGACATTGTGGAAGCAATCGGATGAGGACTTTTGATGGTGCCTGTGTGCAGAGGAATTATCAAAAGCTTCCGGGAATCATTGAAACTTGAAAATCAGAGATGTAGAAAAAGGCGGGAGATTACCGCGCGCTTTTTGATTAGCCTGCATTTCGGCGAGCGTGCGCACAGTTGGCATCCAGGAAATGTAAACAAATGGCTTGGTTGTGTGAAAAGAATCCAGCAAAAATCCAATTTGATAGTCAGCAATGTAGTTAAAAAATGTACAATAAATCTCAAGAAGACACCACTCACGTTTCCAGTGACTGATTGTGTAATTGTGTAGAAGAGATGTGTGTATGAGAGGAGATAAGGGGAACAAAGTCAGTTAGGGCGTCCGGAGAACGACACTCTCTGTCAGTGTTTTAATCAGCAAACACTCACCAGTTGAGCAAATTGCTCCCAGTTCTGTGTACAATTGAAGGTGGTGAGGTTGTGCATCTCAATACACCATTCCGGATAAACCAGGAAAATTTTTGGGTCAATTCTCAGGGCAAAATCCCAGATCATCCAGTGAAGGATGTCAGTGAAACAGACAGTTCTTGTGACTGGAGGAGCAGGATATGTGGGATCTCATACGATTCTGGAACTCTTGAATGCCTCCTACAAGGTCATCTGTGTGGACAATCTCTGCAATGCGTACAAGGAGAAAAATGCCGCTCTGCCGGAATCTCTGGTGCGCGTCCAGGAGCTCACCGGAAAGAAAATTACCTTCTACGACGTGGACATTCGCAATAGGGAGGCATTGACTGATGTCTTCAGAAAGGTAATCAATCAGCAAATTTGTCTCTGTCTCATACAGCTTTATTTTACAAAAAAAAAACCTAAAAACCTAATAAAAGGCAAGAAAAATGCCCGCGTAGCAATTTTCTCACGGAGCTGGTGGTTCTGGCAAGTGGCTACCAGTGGCTCGATACCCATTCTCATCAGCCACGTAGTTCACGACATACTTGACATTGTCTGGACCGAGATATGCCCATGATCCCTGTCGCACCAGAACATGTCCCTCATTGGATTGCTTCAGAGCTCCCTGCTCAGCCGTGGCAATTCCATTGGCTGTCAGGTAGCTCAGGGCGTACTGTCCATGCTCATCCCTCACTTCTGTCCTCTCCAACACTGGAATTTTGGGCTCCAGCCCGTCTGGAACTGGCACAGCTGCTGCCAAAGTCCCCAAAATCACCAGAAAACCAATCTGCAATAATTCTCACATGAGATCAGAAAATCCTCTCCTCTTGTAGTCCCTCGAGATTCCTCTTACCACTTTCATTGTCACACTTGCACTGTCTAACTCAAACGGCCAAATGAGACGAAGGGAATGTCTTATATACTGCCCTCTCGAGCCATTGAGGGAGTTGATGACCTCGCCTTGGGTCAGGTACTTCTTCCCAGTGACACTCACCCATTGAGCAATTCGGGAACGTGTTTTTGGAGCGATGAGACTCTGGGAAAGTTTATCGGTGACGAATCACCCCAAAACACCTTGTAAAACACCGTTGAGATTCGATAAGAAATGATCCAGGCCAGGGAGAGAATTGGGGGGAAATTAGATTTTTTTGCACTAAAATTTTCCCGCCAAAAAAAATCTATTCCCGGGAAACGGACGGAATTTTGTAACAAAGGAATAAATTCCGTTCGAATTGACTTTTGGAAGGAAAATTTTCTTTAACATTTAAAAATTGCGTTAAAAAAATCTTTAGAACGAATAAAACTTGTTTATTACCATAACGATCCCAACGATAAATCATGCATAATATTAAAAAAAAAAATAAACGAGAATAAGATAATGTTCCAGGAAAAGTAAGGTTATAAATAAAGAAGAGGTTATATTTCCAATCTAATAAAAATTTCTAATTTTTCAAGGATTTTAAGTGAGCAAGAGAGGTTTGAGAAAATAAAAAACGAAAATCATCCAGAAAAAATAAAGATGATTCAAAGAGTTTTAGGTTATGTGAAGCCTAACCTTAAAAATTATACAGTGCCCGCTTTGTAATCCGGATGATTGGGAGACAAAATGACAGATGTCCTGTTCGTAATCCGGATGGATTTTTTGAATTTGTTCAACGCCTCGAACAAATAACACAGGACTGTTTTTGTAGAATTAGAATAAAAGTTTTAAAGAAGATTAAAAAGACATAATTGGAGAATTCTATGCTATTATACTTCATTTATTAAACAGAAACATCATAGAATAGTTCCTTTTCATTGCTGAACACACATGCATACATAACCTCAAAAGTATTTTAAATGTAACCGTCGTGAACTTGTCCGGATTACGGCGATCCGGATTAGAAAGCGGGCACTGTATCACAAAATCTGTTTCGATTTCAACAATTTCATGCCCGAAGTTCTCGATAATTCGGGTGATATTTTGTTCCAAATGTCCAATTGAGACAGAGCATTTTGTAATACAAAATAAGCCACGCCCCTTTTGCAACATGATAATAAAACAATAATCACAAAGTGCAACAAAATGAAACTTTTTTTCTTGGGATAGAAAATAATGAGTATTTTCTTGTTCCTTGGTATGTCCTGAACATTTCTCCCAAAGAAAGTTGTGGTCCATCACCTCTAGTTTTTGAGATATCTTAAGATAAAGATCTTTAAGAAATTTTTCGAAATACAGTAGACATTTGGGCGTCAAAATCATTGTAAATTCCATAAAAAGCACTCAAATATAAAGAATCACAATAAAACAAGAGGAACTACAGCGAATTTGAAAAAATTTACTTTAAAATCAAACGTAAAAATGTCAACAAAATTTAGTGCCCGATTGAAAAAGAGCCGATTGAGATAGAGTCTACTGTATATGAAAAAAATTGTTTAATATCAATAATTGTACATCCTGGAATGTAAATATCAAAGGATAATTCAAGGATGTGTAGAGGAGGATTCAAGGACAATTTTCCTGGAACAACGCATATCCCTATCCCTTAACTTTTTAGATCTGTTTCATATATCTCTAATATATCCGTCAAGTCCATAAAAAGGATACGTGGGACGACTTGAATCCTTTGCAAAAATATCCTTCAGAACATCACAGGGTCATAAATTACACCGTTATCCAGAAATAATCTTTTACCCCTTTAACGACGAGACAGTTTTCGCGGACCGAAAATCAGCAATAAAAATGAAACCGATGAACAAAACCAGTAAAAGGTCTTATATCTGGCCTTCGAAAAGCCAACAGTGTCTGATTTGGTGTATTTTTTGTCTCTATGAACGATAGGGACAAAATTAGCATAAAATTTCAAGTAATTTTTCTGATAATACTAATGAATGATAATTTTCAATATAATGAAAAATTTTATGTTTGAGTATTGTAGTTTCTTTTCCCAAAACGGTTTTGCTTAAAAAAATGGAAGTATAAAAAATATTTAAAATAATTTTCATTAAGAGAATTTAAAAATTCGTCATTTACTATATAGTCATTCGAGGAGAGTTGGAACAGTGGGAGAGATGGACCACTTCGCCTCCTGCCCACACCGTATTCACGATCTCCACCTCATTTGGTCTATTTGTGCCCTTCAACATTCTAATGAAAACCCCCAAGTTACAGCTTTCAATCTTTAAAATTGAACGAGAAAATTGAAATTGAATTTTTTGGATGTCTGAGAAATGGCCAATAATTTTTATTTCGCCATAAGAATACGTGTATTTGGGGGTTGAGGAGAGATGGAACATAATAATTTTGGCAACACTTCCGGTGTGAGTTTTGGTCAATGTTCTTCAAAATCTTTTCAAGTAAATCTTAGAAATTATTTTCCCTAAATTTCTGGTAAGACTGACTTGATACACTCAGCGAAATTGCAATCAAAGTATACCAGCCACATATTCCACAAAATAAATCATTTATATTGAAAAAATAAAATAAACTATAAATATTTTGCTAAAATTAGGGGTGTTCCATCTCACCCGCACTTTTTTGTGTGCCTCAAAATGCAACTTTTTTTAAATCCTATTTTTCGAAGTGACTATTTTCATCTAGGCTTTTCTAATATTGATATCTTAAATTTAGAGTCTTCAAATGATAAACCAGTGAGATTCGTCTTTGTCTCGCAATCAAAACGCATCCGCAATATTGAATATAAAAAAGGTGTACCATCTCTCCTCGAATGACTATATTTGTTCCAAAAATAGGGGGTCCGTGGTGCAATTGGTAAGAGCGTTCGGCTCTTGGGCGGTGTGATCCCCGGCTCGACTGTCACAGTTGTGAGTTCAAGTCCCGCCCGGTGCAAACGACTGAAGCATCTGAATGGACATATTTCTCATACACAATGTAATCTGTATAAAAACTTGTAAACTGAAAAATGTACAAAATGGCGAAGAAAACCCGGTACATCAAAATAAATAAATAAGAAAATAATGTTCCAAAAATTAGTAATATTCTCTCTCTTTGAGTTCGAGCAATATTTACAACACACGGCTCTTCGTTATCCGGCACTTCATTATCCGGGTGACAGCTGCCAAACGCTGACGGTTAATGTATTCAAAACGATTTTTTTACGAAACATGCAGTTTGTCCAGAGTGAATTAATGCGTTGTTTTCATTTTATCAAAGTTTTTGACACACAATCGTGCTAGAAAATGAAATATAAACACACTGCAAAGAAAATTCTGTTGTTTTTCGACAGAAAACAAATTCCCACAGCAGAAAATATAAAAAACGTTGACCAGATTCAAAAAACCAAAATTCCATTTTGTCCCCACGTCAGCCGGATAACGAAGAGTCGAGTGTATTTGCTAAATTTATAACAATAACCTATAAAATGGGCGTGGCTTACTTTTTGGCTAAACAGTCTTAAAAGGACCGTCTACAAAAAATGCGATCGGATAGTTCAAATGGAAAGCGACTATTTAATTTTCGTTTAAAATGTATCCATATAAATAAATAGAAATAGAAATCCATTATAATGTAAAATTAAAGAAAAAAATCAAAATAAAGGGTTCCACCCCCTAATCCACCCCTGGCTAATTTACAGGTCTCAAGGAAAAAAATGATTATCTAATAAAATGAATAAAATGCTCTTTTGCGCAGCACAAGATCGACTGCGTGGCGCACTTTGCGGCCCTCAAGGCAGTCGGGGAGTCCTGCAAATTCCCTCTGCAGTACTACCAGAACAATATCACTGGTACCAGCATCCTGCTGGAAGTTATGGCTCAGGCCAATTGCTTCAACTTCGTCTACAGCTCCAGTGCTACGGTCTATGGGGAACCCAAATTCCTGCCCCTGACCGAAGACCATCCCACGGGACAGTGCACCAGTCCCTATGGGAAGAGTAAATACTTCACCGAGGAGATCCTCAAGGATCTCTGTGAGTCAGACAAACGTTGGAATGCCGTTTCTCTGAGGTACTTCAATCCCGTTGGTGCTCATCCGAGTGGAAAGATTGGAGAGGATCCCAACGGAGAGCCCAATAATCTCATGCCTTACATTTCCCAAGTGGCCGTTGGAAGACGGCCCCTTTTGCGTGTCTATGGTACGGATTACCCCACGAAGGACGGGACAGGGGTAAGGGACTACATTCACATTGTAGACCTGGCAGGAGGACATGTGAAAGCTCTGGAGAAGCTGGGAACAGGAGAAATCAAAGGATTTGTGGCGTACAATCTGGGAACTGGAGCAGGATACTCTGTCCTGGAGATGGTGGATGCTTTTGCTGTGGCATCGGGACGTGATGTGCCATATGAGAAATGTCCTCGGCGTCCGGGTGACATTGCCGAGAGCTATGCTGATCCTTCCCTGGCGGCCAAATGTCTCAATTGGCGTGCCCAGAAAGGGATTAGGGAAATGTGTGCGGACACATGGAACTGGCAACAATCCAATCCCAATGGATATGCTGCTGCTAAGCTTTAGTTGACCAAAGATGCGAAACCTCACCAAAGGTTACACCCAGGGACAACCTCAACATTCTTCTTTACTGCATTCGCACTTTTTGCCCGCTTCCACGTCTCTTTTATCCCTGATTTTTTTGTGGTGTATCAATCGTTATTGTGCCATGTTTCGTTCCTGTTTAGTGAAATTATTTTATTTTATGGAGAATAAAGTCATTTTTTTTTTGAACGGAAAATGGCATTTTCTGCATTTTTTTTAAAATTGTTTTTGTCTCTTCCCTTCTCGTGGAATTGGATTTTCTAAAAAAAAAATCCAATGTGCATATTCCTTTTTTTAATTTATAGTTTTTTCCGGCGTAAAATCAAAAATTAACCTCAATTAACCTAGTTAAAATTTTAGCGGGAAAACAGCGAAATTTGATTTTAACGACGTGAAGTTGGGTGTGATGTGAAGTTAGCAGAATTTTGACTTTACGAACTTCCGGCGGCCATTGTGCCTCTTTTCTAGCCGTTCAGTGAAACAACGTGGACTGTGTTCCAGTTTTCACGCTGAAGGTAAGGGTTTTGGGCAGTTTACAGTTCTCCTGACCACTGAAAATTCTTCCTGGGACTCTTATACGCCGATTAGATGTTAAAAATTGCAGTTCCATTGTGTATCTTAGGAGTTATGAGGGGAAAAGTGCGGGTGTGTCATGTTGGTGTTTATCCTCCCAAATTTGTGCTGTTTTTCCCGGAAAATCCCAAGAAAATGCCTCAAGTCACACTATTAAAAGTTAAAAGAATACTATAACTTTCTCAAAAGAGAATTTCAATGGTAGAGAAATAGTTTTTCCAGGATTTTTTCACCTTTGAAGCGATTCTAACCCTACTTTTTGTCCTTTTCAGAATGATCGGAAATAAGGTTATCAAGCCCGGAGGCAGTGAACCGGATGAGTTTGAGAAGTCTATTGGGCAGGCCCTGCTGGAGTTGGAGGCCAACCCTGAGCTGAAGCCTCAGTTGAGGGATTTGCACATAACGCGTGCCCGTGAGATTGATTGCGATAGCAAGAAAGCAATTGTTGTGTACATCCCAATGCCCAAACAAAAGGCTTTCCAGAAGATCCAGACACGCCTTGTGCGTGAGTTGGAGAAGAAATTTTCCGGCAAGCAGGTGGTTTTCATTGGGGAGAGAAAAATCCTGCCTAAGCCTCAGCGAAAGGCTAGGAATCCCCTGAAACAGAAACGACCACGCTCCCGGACACTCACGGCCGTCTACGATGCCATCCTCGAGGATCTTGTCTTTCCGGCTGAGATTGTGGGAAAGCGTGTTCGTGTGAAGTTGGATGGGTCTCAATTGATTAAGGTGCATCTCGATAAGAACCAACAGACAACAATTGAGCACAAGGTGAGTACTTCCTTTTTATTTTTGTCTAGAAAAGTCTTTCCTGCCCATCCCGCTCTCGTGTTATTTGCATTCTGAGATTTCCAAGGAATGTGAACGTCAAAAAGAGCGCACAGCAAAATTTCCTGTCCAGGAATCTGCAGTGACTCCTCCGGAAAGGATGGAGCCACAATTTCTGGTGGAAGATAAAAATTCTCTTACACAGGAAGTAAGGAATAAAATGAATGTTTCGGTGCATTTTCAGGTGGATACTTTCACGTCTGTGTACAAGAAGTTGACGGGACGAGATGTGACCTTCGAGTTCCCCGAACCCTATTTGTAAAAGATGCTTTGAGAGTGAATGAGAAGGACTTATTAAATGAGGTTCAGTTGGGAATTTCCCAGACAAAAAAACAGTTTTTTTTATTTTCTGGTTTTCTTTCTGGACAGGCTTTGAACTTGGTGGAATCGTTGCAAAGGTAAGCAATTATTATTACAAAAGATTGATTGATTGATTGATTAATTCTTTATTGTACTTCAGCCGTGAGGCTATTTTGTACAAATATGAGTGAGTCCATCTAACCTAAACTACTTGACAGTATTGCCCTAACTGAGGTCTGACAAGCAGCACTCTTACAAAATTTGAATTCAAAAGAAAAGAAAAAAAAAATTTTGGACTAAAGTAAACGGTTCAAGCTTTTAACAAAAGGGGAAATGTATGTATTAAATTTAATTCAGGTACTTTTAAGACTTCAAGAAATGATTAAATATATGGCAAATGTGAAATTAATTAATTATTTAGCTTGAACCTATTTGATAACAATCCAATGGATAATTACCGGAGATAAAGACTAATTTCATGGAAAGATAAATGGAAAAAAAAAAAACAAGAATCTCTTTACCTCATACTCTAAGTCCCGTCGATATCACAAATGATAGTGTCCTATCCAGGACCTCAACCTTTGACCCGAGAAGCTGCTGTATGCTAGTATTTTGGATATTGTGCTGTCTACGTGCTTGTTCAAGGTAAGGACACTGTACCAATAAATGCATAACAGAGAGCTGGCCGTTACAATGTTGGCAAATTGGGGGTTGCTCATTTTTCATTAAAAAGGAATGTGAGAAATGGCAATGTCCTATCCTGAGTCTGGTTAATATGACTTGCTCTCTTCTATTTTGGTAAAAATTTTTGAATTTAGGGATGTCCTTCAAACTTCTAAGCTTATTAGTCAACGGGACTTCTTTCCATTTCATAATCCTTGATTCTTTCAACATGGATTTGCACCAAGAATTGATGTCTTTAAGGGCAATTTGGAAATCGGAAATAGAATGACTGGAAGAATTAAATGCATGGGCGTTAGCATTAATTAATCCTTCGCTGTAGCCTGGATCATATAGGAACCTGCACTGACTAGTGACAACCAAATCTCTCAACTGGCCAGTGTAACCTGACACCAAGCGAAGATTACACAAGTTTTTTAAGGCTTGTAAACAGTTCGTGATTATCAGGGGGTTTGGGAGATTTGCAGCCAATTTACATGCCGCTACTAAGGCCTTCTCACCCAATGTAGTATTGGAAGCCATGTCATTAACTTTTCCTTCTATAATCCATCTCGAGTCCTCCACCCAAATACCATACCCAGCCTTTCCTGAAAACTTATTTCCTGCAACAAAAATTTTTGTATTTATATTATTTCCCTCTAACTTATTAAAGATTATTTGCCTCGACCTATTCGGATTAATTCTAAGAATATGACTATCTAGTGAGAGATCAATACGTTGATGGTTGAGGGTCCAGTACGGTTGCCTTCCAAAGTAAAAGAAAGGGCTATGCCTAGGGAGATTCCACCGTCTAAGTGTCGCTGTAACCTTAGCCACCCAGGACACCACCCTGCTACCTCTTTTGAATCCAGAGCACATTTGCTGGTAGATCGGTATCCCTTGATTGGCCACCATTTTGTTCCAAAATTTTACTGAAGACAAATTTCTCCTATCTTCTAAGCTCATTAGTCCCGATTCCGCCAGGATGCTCTCAGTTGGAGAGCTCCTAAAAGCACCGGTTGCCGCTCTAATCCCTGCGTTGTGTATTGGATCTAATTTCCTTAACATGCTTTTAGCTGCTGATCCATATGCTATTGAACCGTAGTCCAATTTTCCACAAACTAGTGCCTGGTGGACTCCTAAAAGTTGTTGTCTATCTGCCCCCCATTCTACGTTGGACAACACTTTGATTAAATTAACCCTCTTCTGGCAATTTTCCTTAATTTCTTTAATATGTTGGTTAAACGTTAATTTGGAATCAAATTTAATTCCTAAGATTTTGAGATGACTGACTTCATTTATCGTGTTTCCCTTAAGTGTATAGACCGGATGACTGCAGTTACGTTTTCTACATACATGTAGTACTTTTGATTTTGGTACTGAAAAATTAAAACCAAAGTCCTGGGCCCAGAGTTCTAAACTATTCAAAGCTTCTTGCATTTGGTTTTCGAGGGATTCGGAGGTCCTCCCTGAAGCAAATAATATTAGATCATCTGCATAGAGTAGATGTTCAACACCCGCGATGCTTAGGTAGTCCGAGACGCTATTCATAGCTATTAAAAACAGTGGGACTGACAGGACACTCCCTGTAGGAGTTCCATTTTCTTGGATGTGGTTTGAAGACATTCGATTTCCTACAAATACATTAAATTGCCGATCTTGGAAAAAATTGTCAATATATCTAAAAATATTCCCTTCTAACCCCCAGTCCCTCAACTTATTAAGTATAACTACCCTCCATACCTTTTCGTACGCTTTCTCGATGTCGAGGCTTATGCATGAGATATGCTCTTTTTCGTTTAACTTGTTGGCCATAAAATGCTGTAAGTATGCTAAATTATCGGTTGTGCTTCGATTCCTTCTGAATCCGGACTGGTAAACCGTAAGCAGGTGTCCTGCCTCAAGCCACCAATTAAGTCTCGCAGATATCATTTTTTCCAAAACCTTACCCACACAACTGAGAAGCGAGATGGGGCGGTAACTTTTAGGGTCAGTTGGGTCTTTCTCCGGTTTTAATATGGGGATGACATTAGCCCTTTTCCAAATCTCAGGAATTCTACCCTCAACGAAGACTTTGTTCAATATCACTAGAAGTTTGCTCATTCCTTGAGGAGGAAGGTTTTTGAGCATTTGGTATGATATCCCATCCGGCCCTGAAGATTTCCCCTTAGCGGACTTTAGCGTTTGAAGCATTTCCTGTAATGAAAACGGTAGATTTAGTTCAGAACACGAATTGTTCAGTGGCACTGTTTGGTAAGAAGTCAGGGATTCTCTATGATGAAACGCCTCTACAGACGATGTTGAATTATCCGAATTTTGCGCAAACGATTCAGCTAAAGCTTCACTCATACTTTCTTCGGTTACTAACGCTTGTCCATTATGGACTATTTCTCTTATCTTGACTGGTTTGTGTTTTCCTGATATTTTTCTAATTTTGTCCCACACCATCTTCGGAGGTGTGTCTGCCTTAATTGTGTTAACGTACTTTGTCCAACTATCCCTTTTGGCTTCCTTGATTTTAACTTTCACTTCCCGCTTTTTCTGATTTAAAAGATCTAGATTTGTTGTTGAGGGGTGTCTATGGAATTTTCTGAAGGCTCTATTTCTTTCTTTAACACTCTCTTTAACCTCGTCTGTCCACCATGGTACTTTTCGCTTTCTCGGGGTCTCTCTGGTTTGGGGCATGCTAAGGGATGCTGCTCTTGAAATTGATTCATTGAATAGTCTAACCTGTTCTAATAGATCAAGGTCATCCGGGAAGTCAAATGCCCCTATACAACTATTGTAAAAGATCCCCCAGTCGGCCCTATCTTCATTCCATCTAACTCTACATGTGTTACTTTCATGTGAGGAGAAATCTGTAACTAGGATTGGTTGATGATCACTATTATAAGTTTCTGAAATCACTTCCCAATTTAATGAAATTGAAATTGCAGGCGAGGATAAAGTTAGATCGATTGCTGAGAAACTACCATGACCAGGGTGCAGATATGTCTGACTACCGTCATTCAGAAGAGAGATCTGATTGTTTAAGACAAAGTCCTCAATTTGGCTACCTTTGGTGTTAGTTCTCTCGCAGCCCCACGTAGTACTGTGGGCATTAAAATCTCCCCCAATGATCATGGGAGAGGGCATGGAATTATAAATTGATATAATTTCTTGTTGAATATTACGCAGTTGGGGTTTTAAATAGATCGAGCAGTAGGATATTCTTTTACCATTAAACGAGCATGAAACAGCAACAGCATCTATATCGGGGTTTAATGAGATTTCGGAGAAGACCAAATCATCTTTGAGCAATATCGCAGAACCCCCATGAGCAGAGTCAAAAAGGTTCTTGTTAGAGACTATGTGATACCCTCTTAGGGAGGGATTATCGGAACTTTTAAGGTGAGTCTCTTGTAAAAGGATAATGTCTGGGTTAAATTTGTTCACCAGAAGCCTTAAGTCATTAAAATTATTAAAGAAACCGTTAATATTCCATTGGATTAGAATCATCATAAAACAACTTTAAGAGATTTTGATAATTCCCGGCGTGGGGGAGACAAGGCAGAGTATTGTAGCCAGAGATCGATAACCGAGTAGCCATCGATACCCTGATCACCCTCCGCCCTGCCACCCCCACGCCAAGAAATGTAAAGATAAATACCTAATCTATTCCTACGATTTTTTTAATCGTTCTGGGACTCAAATGTGCGTCTTTCTGTGTTGCTGCTTTTGTGCGTTCCCTGGGACTCCTGGATCGGGAATACCTTCCCGACTGTGAGGGAACTGGCGCTGTCTTCTTCTTCTTGTTCTTTTTTGTGGATGTTGCTCCTGTCTTCTTTTCCTCAGAACCTTCTGAGGAACGGGAACTCTTCGCTCTTTTGGGGCACCTTTGACCTTGTGGATGGGACAGCAACTTTGGTGACACTGGGTCAGTCCCCATTGTGTGGGACTGGGCAGTAATCTGTTCCTCGTTTTTTTCAAGAGTATGGCCTAGTTCCATACCCTCCTCATCCAGTCCTGCTTCTGCTTCTTCGAAGGGCTCCACATCGTCTGATTCTGCTGCCTCCTCTTCTGACAGTGTAGAAATTTCCGGGCTTTCGGAAATTAATTCTGTATCGTTGGCGTCTTCTTTGTGGACCTCAACTTCAACAACGAATGGTAATTCCTGTTCTTCCATTTGGGTTAGATTGGTGCAGGGTACTGTCTCAACTTCCGTGAATTCTTTTTGTGGGTTTTGTTCAGCACTCTCCTTCCTCAGAAGCTTACAAGAGTCACAGTGACAATTGGTGCATCCTTCCATCACAGGGGTATCCTGCTGCTTAAGAGTGTCTGCGAATGTCCGTCTTGATTGTCCCATTCTTTCAATGAAGATCCTCTTAGCCTCTGCGAACGAGACTTTTTCATAGACTTTGATTTTCTGTACTTCGAACTCCGCCATGTATTCGGGACATCTTTTGCTCCAGCTGACGTGCTCGCCTCCACAATTAATACATTTCACAGCCTTTGTGCAAGGATCTGGGTAGTGATCCTTTTCGGCACACCTCCCACACATTGCTACGCCCCTGCAGGATGTTTTCATGTGTCCGAATTTCTGACAGCTGAAACAACGGATGGGGTCTGGAATGAAAGGTCTCACTTCCAATCTAAGATATCCAGCTTTAAGTACTCTTGGTACTTCTGGAAGATCGAAGGTAACGACAAATGTGCCAGTATTTTTCCATACTGGGGGTTGGGCTTGGTTCTGGCTAGCTCTTTTTTCCACTTCCGAAACCTTCCTTTTAAGGTGTCGGACTTCCACTACCTTTTGAGGTCTCAACTCTTCCAGCAACTCTTTCTCATCCAAATAAACAAAATCCCAGCACCTGACAATTCCCTTAGATCTATTAAGTCTTGGATGTTCCGTCACACATACGTCGTGCTTTCCCACCTTTTTAATATTAAGCAGGCGGGCAGTTTGTTCCTTCGATTTGGACTCAATGACTAGTGTTCCGTCCTTCTGTCTCGTGATATCTTTCACATCTCCCAGCGATCGTAGAGATCTCGCGACCGCAAAAGGTGAAAGGGGAATCACTGAGTCTGTTTCCTGAGATGCGTTCTTCATTATCAGGAATCGTCCTGCATTGTCTATGCGTTCGATTTCCTCGTATCTGGCACTAAAGGTTTCTTCTCTTCTCTTCCTTGCAGTTCTTTCCAGAGCCGGGAAATCCCGCGACCCAAGCGGGAAGAAGTCCCGATGGGCCCCACCGTGAAGCCACGGTGGCATCTTTCTGCACGTGTCACCTAACCTCACTAAGTGTGTGACTTTGTTTCCACTTTTTTAATAACTTCTACTCCTTTCTGTGGGGATTTTCCACTATCTGCCTAAACTACAGTCTCTCCTCTCTCTCTTACGACTTTTATTTGGGGAAAATTATCACTTTAGTAGAGAAAATTTCCACCGATTACTTAAAGACTTTGAAAGCTGATCTGAATGCTTTGCACACCACGTTGCGAATGTATTACAAAAGAAAAAGAAAAAAATAGGGACAAGTCCGAGGTAAACCTTTTTCAGCTAATGGAAGCTGTGATTCATTGCAAATGCAGCGTTTTGTAGACAAAAATTTGTTCATTAGGTTCATTAGTTGCAATTTTGACACAGTTAAATATTATGCGATGCAGCTGTGATTCTTAAAAAAGTATTAACTGGCAACTCCTTGCTCACGAATGGAAAAGGTTTCAGGAGCGGCTTCGATCTTCTGATTTCTGATCGCCCAATAAGTCAAACGACTCAAACCCAGTGATAAGTCCAGATAAGCTTATGGCATCTAAGATTCTTAAAGCTGACACGGAGTTCTTGCAATTTTGAATGAGTGATTTTTAAAAGAATATGGAGAAAAATGTATGAACGGAAGTCTAACACGATTCAGCAAGACAATTAGCCACTTTATTGCGAAAAAATAATACATTTCGTATTTCATATTTCGTCTTTCCTAAATTTTGTACAAAAATTAAACAGGTGCTACTGATATCTTCCCAAAACACAGAAAATTTCCCTTTGCTTCAACAGGCGATACAGATAACTTCCCGATGCACAGAAATTTTTTTTTGGGCTGTGTGGATGTCAAGAGACGTCCGGCCCCTACAAAAACTTTAAAGAAGAGAAGAAGAAGCACAGAAAATTTGATTTTTTACTGACCAGGTTTTTTTATTTTTTACTGACCATTTTTTGTATTTTACAGATCAAATTTCATTTTTTACTGATCAATTTTGATATTTCACTGACCAAATTTGATTTTTTACTGAAAAAATTTGACTTTTTACCGACCAAATTTGACTTCTCCAACCGAATTTGATTTGCTACTGACCAAATTTTATTTTTTTTACTGACCAAATTTAACTTTTTACCGACGAAGTTTGGCTTTCCTCCGACCGAAGTTGATTTTTTACTGACCGTATTTAATTTTTTACTGACCAAATTTGACTTTTTTACTGACCAAATTTAACTTTACCGAAGAAGTTTGGCTTTTCTCCAACCAAATTTGATTTTTTACTAACCAAATTTTATTTCTGACCAAATTTTATTTTTTTACTGACCAAATTTTATTTTTTTACTGACCAAATTTGATTTTTTACTGACTAAAATATACGCTGATAAAATTTGATTTTTTACTGACCAGATTCTTTATTTTTTACTGACCATATTTTATTTTTTACTGACCAAATTTGACTTTTTACTGACCAAATTAAATTTTTTACCGATTTTTTTTAAGATTTAACTGACCATATTTAATTTTTCACTGTCCATATTTTATTTTTAACTGACCACATTTGATTTTTTACTGACCAAATTTAATTTTTTACTGCCCAAATTTTATTTTTTACTGACCAAATTTGATTTTTTACTTACCAAAATATACGCTGATAAAATTTGATTTTTTACTGACCATATTTTATTTTTTACTGACCAAATTTGACTTTTTACTGACCAAATTAAATTTTTTACCGATTTGTTTTTAAGATTTTACAGACCATATTTAATTTTTTGCTGTCCATATTTTATTTTTAACTGACCACATTTGATTTTTTACTGACCAAATTCAATTTTTTAATGACTAAATTTTATTTTTTACTGACCAAAAAGTCGCAGCCCTGGCTATACCACAGTGACCACAGTTGTTTCGGCTCCAAACAGCTGAAAAGCCGAAGCTAAAGGAAGAGAATAATCCGAATCCCGTAAGATTATTCACTTGCTCTGGTGAGAACTTTCTAGGGAATTTCCACGGCCTCTAGTAACGGCTCTTTCGAGCCACCGGGCTTAAGGCAGTAATGCCGCCTTGTGTAGGCTACCCCCGGGGTAGCCTCGAAAGAGTTTTAATTAACCAAGGTTAGAAATAAATTTCCAACCTTGCAGTCCGGCAAATGAATGCCTCTAGGGAAAAATTCCTCCAGAAATATTCTCAAATCCTGCCCTAGGTCTTAAGGCTTCTTGAAAAGAAGCCGCCGTTACCTGGCAGTACGAATCCAATTGGCCGCTAGTAATCCTTAGGCAATAGGATGCCGCTGGTCTTGGGCCAAAAGGGAGATGCGATTTCTCTGGAACAAGCACTCCCGTGCTGCTGGAAGTGAAACTCAGGAATCTCTATCGCAATCTGATTTATTTTACAAAAATTAACCCTATTTATACAAAATCATTTTTGCCCCACCTAATTACTAAGGTGAACTCCGTGAACCCACAATGCGTCATTGCAAAAAACTATTCGTCTCTAATTGAAATGACAGGACATTCCTAGTAGTAAAGGTATCTAAAAATAGTGTAGTAGTATTTAGTTAATTTTGCTCTAAATAAAGCGAAAATCCATTCATATTCACAAATTTTAATTTGTTAATTTCTCAGTAAAATTAAAAGTGTACCTTTTCTACTTTCACTGTTTGTCTCCAATTAGAAACTTTCCCTTGTCTCCATTTGGATTAATATGTTTCCAATAGAAGCATTTTACACTCGCGTATTTTTCTTGTATTTAAGAACTAAACAGTAAAATTCTAGAAGAGTCAAGGAGCAAATTTTATGTAATTCTCTTCAGAAAAAATATAAACTTAATGTGTTGAATCTTCTGTCAAAATTAAAGCGTTTGAAAATGGTTTTGAATTAGGACACTTACCCTATTAGTGTTTTCGGCAGCCAAAATGTATAAATCAATATCGTTTAATGAATTTCCTGTTCTGATGACTGAAAGAAACCAATTTCACAAGGCGCTGTAGACTTCCATAGAAACCATAGACTCATAGAAAAAAATATGGTAGAATTTAAACTTATTTGATTACTCAGTACGTTTTATTATTATTTTTCCTTCAAAACTACAAAATGCTTAATAGAACGGCTGAATATGAAACAAAATAAGAAATGGAATAGAAATTGTTGAATAAGCAAAATCATCCTACTTGGGAATTTCGGAGAATCTTGGTGGAGTCTTCCAGACGACAGAAGAATTGCGATGAAGATACCTCGGATCAATATCCGGGAAGATTTCACTGAGATCTGGCGTCATAGGCCTGGCTAAGAAAAGTCCATTGAGCAACTTAGCATCGATAGTCTCCTGGATAGTCATCAATTCTTTACGGCGTGGCTTCTGACTCCACAAAGGCGGTGCCGGACGTTTATCCGAACTCTTGCCCTCATCATCGGTCGAATCATCTGAATACAGCATATCGAATCCATATTTGGAAGCCTTTCTCTTAGCTTCAGCTCGCAACTTCTGTTGCTGCTGCTTCTGCAATTCTTCCAATCTGGACTTCTGTTCCTGCTCCAAAATCTGTTTGGCTTTCAGGGCCTTAATTCGATCCTGTCGCAACTTCTCTTCACGCTCCTGCTGCTCCTGTATCATTCGCCTGTGTTTCTCCTCCTTCTCCCTTTCCTTTGCCTCCCTGATCATCTGAGCCTGCTTATGACGCTCCTCGCGCTTCTTACGCTTCTCCTCAGCTAGCAATTGAAGCGCATTGAGACCTCTCTTTGTATCCTCAGCACTGGCAGATCGTGTATTAGCCTTCGTGGCAGACATCGCCTGTCCACCCTTGGACGACTTCTTCTTTGTGCCATTGATAAGATGCGCCAACTTGGACGTTGATGCCGACTTCTCAATCAACTTGGGACCATGATTTGGAGTTCCAAGTGTCCTGCTTCTGCGCTCGGACTCCAAAGCCTTACCACGTAGCCCCGATGAGGGCCCCGTGGCAATTGGGAGTGCCGAAGCAGCAGCCGCATGACGCTCAAATGCCTCAACCTTGGTCTTTAGCGGACTCTGGACGCAAGGACTGCAAGAGAGATTGGTTTTAAGCTCATGCGAGCTGACATTGACAAGTTAGCTTCTAGTTCAAGCACTCCACGAATTTTTCTTGGACATTTATTTTGAGTTTCAACCGCTTAATATCCATTAAACGTGAGAAAAATATAAATTTATTTTTCAAATAAATTTAATTATCGGTTCAGCTGGTTCAAATCGGTTTAGACTTCTTCAGAATGTCAAGATCATCCAAACGAACTTAATTTTCTCATTTTGAGCTCACCTCATTCATGATGATCCTAACAAACTTTCCGGAAATACCTTATAGGGCTAAAATCTGTTCAGATTCTAAGGTAAGAATTAATTTAAAGTCGAATGACATAGTCGAATGTTAAATTAAAGATCAGAATCCGGATTGTAATCCTCGGATTTTCTCAAAGTGCTCCGATCGAGCTGAATATCACAGGGTAGATGTTTTGAACATCCCTGATGCCGAAAATCATAAGCCGGCAATTTTGGGTCCGTAGTGTCCGTAGTACGCAATATCTCTAGTTTGGAAAGAGATATCTTCATAATTTTTTTTTTTAAATTATCTACTCACGCGTACGACGATTTCTGTGCTAATTAGTTTTTTTTTTGAAAAACCGGTTAAAAATCACGTTTTGTAGTTTACCTCGAAATCTAAGCATCCGATTTTGAAAATTTTATGTTTATGTTGTAGCCCAGAAAATTTAGACCAATTTAAAAACAAAAATTTAAAACATTCGTCGAGCAGTTCTCGAGATATTTCACTTTAAAGATTTCAATTTTAAGAATATTTGCTAATAGCGTCAGGCGGGAAAAAAAGCGGCAGAAGCGGCGTCGGAAAAGCTTTTCTCATATCGCTCCTTGGAAATTTCAATCTGACATTTTTCAGGAGACAGCATGAAAGATTCAACTTTGTATAAATAATTTTTAAGTATGTTAATAAAAACAATTTAATTCTTTTCTATTTGTATGAGCATTATTATAAACATCGAAACATACATATTTTTACCTTTCAAAATAAGTTTTTTTATGAGTTAGCTCTTTATCATTCTAAATGATGCGCAAATTTTCATGAAATTAGAATGACAAAATCAACTTGCTTGAGTTAGTCCCTTGTGTCACAAAAATTTGAGCAATAAAATTTTGTGCCCCTTGACTTCAAACAAAACCACACAAGCAATCATAAAGAGTAAAATTTTGAAAAACTTTTCTAATAACGAAATTTATTGTCTCATATCATCTGAAATTTTATTAAATTCTCTGTCTGAGTGCATTAAAACCTCAAAATCGCCAAAGAGTTGGCCCCTTGTAATTTCCAAGGAGCGATATATATCGCTCCTTGGAAATTACACGAATTTTTCGCGGATCTTAGTAAAAGACGCGAATTCTTTCCCGGATTTTCGCAGGGCGCGAGATTTTTCGCAGATTTTCGTGGCGCGTATATTTTTTAGCGGATTTTCGCGAGGCGCGTATTTTTCACAGATTCTTGCGTGACGCGTTTTTTTCGCGAATTTTCACGGGGCGTCGTGTATTTTTCGCGGATTTTCGCGGGTCGTGAATTCTTTCGCTAATTTTCGCAGGGCGCGAATTATTTTGCGGATTTTCACGGGGTGCGAGTTTTTCGCAGATTTTCGTGGCGCGTATATTTTTTCGCGGGTCGTGTTTTTACGGATTCTCGCGGGGCGCGAATTAATTCGTGGATTTTCGCGAGGCGCGTATTTTTCACAGATTCTTGCGCTATTTAAAAATTGCGCAATCAGTCGCGAATTTTTTCGCAGATTTTCGCGGGGCGCAAATTTTTCGCGGGTTGCAGATTTTGTCGGAGCGCGTATTTCGCATTATTACGAAATTAGCATTATTTATGTATAAATATCATTCGAGTTTGCCACAATCCAAATTTGCAATGAAGGAATCGCAGCTCTATAACGTACAACCTGATCTAGGCTTATCACTGGCTCTTTACTGAAGTTAAAAAAAAATCAGGCACAGAATATATCCGGGAACTTCTTAAATAACCGAACCTTTACGTTTTTGAAGTTACAATTTCATTCAATTGAAAATTAAATAAATTTTTTATCTTGACTCAGAAGAATCCTGTAAACGAGTGATTTTTTACTACACAAATTAATGGCTTGACTTTTTAAGGTTAGGTCTCACAAAACCTAGCTTTGGGAAACAAAATGGAGAAAAGTCGACACTCCCTTTAAATTACACTGAGAAAAAAACGGGAGTGCGATTAATTTTTTTTCCTAACAAATTTAACACTTTTTGGGTGTAAAAATATATCAACATTTTTTAATGTTAATTTTACATCTTTTGAGGGTAAAATCAACATGAAAAAGGGTAACTTTAACCCCCAATATACCTAAAAAGGGTAAAATTAACATTTCCGGAATGTTATTTTAACTTTTTCGGATTTCTTTCAGTGTATGGTTCCATTATGAGTCAAAAAATTTGATAAAATGAGATTTTTGAGATTTTAAAATTGTACTTACTTGAAAAGTTCATGAGGATTTGTTTTCTTCTTCAGCAGAAGCGCTTTTGCTGATGAATTCGTGGTTTTCTTCACGACTTCCTGCTCCTTAGGCAATTCAAATGAATTATCTTCTGTCATGATGCTATTCCTTGCACCCTCTCCAGAAGCATTTTCAGTCTCCTTGGGCAAATCAAAAGTTGCATCCATGCCAGTTGACTTTGGCTCATCTTCTGCCGTTCTAATCACCTTCGTGACATTGGGATTGTCTGCATTGGCCATGGGCTCTTGACCAGTGAGGGCATCCTCATAAGTGGATTCCCCAGACAATTTTTTCGAACTCCGAGCACTTGATGTCTCAGGCACTTCAAGGAGTCTCTCTGTTTTCTTGCTAGATCTCTCCTTCTTTATCCGGGACTCCCGAACCGGACGCTCAATTGACACATTTGCCGTGGAGGCATTTTTCTTTTTGCGTCCCCGACGGCCTTTTGGTGCCGGAAGTGGTGGCGGAGGCATCTTTTCTGACTCTCCATCAGACATAACTTCAACAATTTCGGCTTCTTTCGGTGCCACCACTTCAATTTCTCCATCTTCAGACTCCTTGCTAGTTCTCTCAGGTGCCTTTGTGTCTGGCTCTGGCTCTGGGGCCTTCTGGACTACCTGTTCCTGCTTGTTCTTTTTCTTCGTGCGCACTTCGCGCTTTATCTCATGAACATCTAGCAGTTCCTCCTTGACCTTAACCATGAACTCGTCAGACAAAGGCTGACGCATCTTTGAGCCTAGATCTGGTTCTTTGAGATTTTTACTGGCATTTATTTTGGCCGTTCTTACTGGCCTTATAGATTGACTTGGAATACTTTCAGTCTCCTCCTGGTTATGCTTCTTCTTCGACGTATTTGCCTCAGGAAGGCTGTTTGACAGCTCATTTTCTTTATCTTTACACCAAGAAATAAATTTTTAACTCAATCACTATAGCTGGGACTTTTTCAATCAGGAACGAGCTAGTAAGCCAAGCGTCTCTTTCAGCCCTGAAAATACCCACTTACCTTGATCATCCTGGTGAATTCTCTTCTTCTTCGCCTGAACTTGGGATGGAATGTTAGTCAGGAACTTCTTCTTCATGCTCTCAATGATATTCTGCAGGAAAAATCAGGTGAAATTACTTGAAATGACAAAAATTCTTAGAAACATTCTCACTTACCGCTATTTCTTCCTTTCGCTTCTTATTGTGTTCCTCTACCAGCAATATCATGCTATTCACATTCCTTTCAATCTCTTCCATCACTGGTTGACAATTTTTTGATATTTTTTCACGGGAAAATTCTATAATTTTGTTTTTTTTTTCCTACGGAAACAAAAAACGGCGGCTTGTGGTTTGATTTGCACAAAAGTGACAGCAAATCAGTGATGCCAACACTTCGGTGACAGATTTTCCTCCTAAATGCTCAAATCTCCCAAAAATCTCCTAAATTTCAAATGTTTGAATTTTTTAATATTCACCGGAGTATTGCTTTGTCAAAATAATTATTGCGTGCGTACTTAATATCCTAATTCTCTTGCTCTTGTGATTGTTTTTCACGAAAATTTGTTGTTTCACTGCTGAAAATGTGAGAAAAATGTTTGTGGAAGTTCCTTTGATATAGTATTCAATGATTTTTGTGAAAAATATCCCAAAAATGCAAAAGAAGAGTTTTTCTGGAGATGTCATTCTGGTGGAATCCCCAGCTTTGCAGTCAGGAACATTTCCACATATTTTTTTCCTTTGATTTTTTGACTTTCCCATACTATTTTCACTTTGTTGTTTTTCTTTTTACATGTTTCATTGACGTTTTTTTTTGCATCTCTGTTGACTTCTGGAATACGCGAATATAACCTGAAAACTTTGTCTTTACTTTCATGAATATTGCGTGATCGTGATATTGGCAGTTTGCTGTGGATAAAAATGGTTTTTTTCGCGTTAATCTCAAAAACATTTTCAATAGAAGAAAAAAAGTGAGAGGAAATGTTCCTTTCTGCAAAGCTCCGGTGGATTCCACCAGGAATGAAATCACCAGAAAAACACTCTTCTTTTACATTTTAGGGATATTTTCCACGAAAATTTACTAAATATTATCCCAGTGAAACAACAAAGTTTCATGAAAAATAATCTCGAATCGTGATGTTTTCCTTCAAAAATTACTGTTGAATATTGTTCCAATGTGTAGCGAGTAATTTCTTTCAATTTTTTTTAATGAAAATTACCTTTAATTGAATTGATTCTGGAAAGAAGCCTACCATACAAATTTACTTCAAAAACCCATCTTTTTATCAAAAATTCATACAAATGTGAATGCAAGGTTTTTGAAGCACACATCTTGATGCTAATTTTTGATAGAAATTTCTCATGTGTAGACAGCTTTGTGAACACCAAATGTTGAAACGTAGAAAAATATTATTAATAGTTAGCAACATTTGTATAAAAATGCTAAGTTTTAGCACTTGGTGTACGCTGAGAGGGCTGAGTGTTACAGTTTCGCAAATTTGTGAATTTATGAGACAAATATCATCCAAATAATGAATAATTTTAGGGGTGAACGTGAAAATACGTGGGTAACTACGAGGGGTGAACGTGAATTGCAAAAATGTTTTTTTTTAATATAACTGCCGTTTGAATTAAAAAATATCCCGATCAAAAAAAACTAAATTATAAGCAAGAGTTACTGTATTTCATTCTTAAAAGAAATGAATTGCTTAGAGTTTACATCTAGATTACACTATAAAGACTTATTACTTTTGACCATGTATTTTAATAAAACGTGAAAAATATAAATCATAAATATTTTGAAATGATTACTTTTACTGAATTTGTATAAAATTTATGAAAATAATAAAATTTGTTTTGTCAAGTTTCAGGTGCAAATTACAAATATGATAATTTGGAAAAGCCATCGACTTTTATTAAAAATAATAATAATAAAAATAGGGATAAACATTCGAACCATTTAACTATCCTCCTATTCCGTATTCTGATAAACAAACAAAAATTATTTTGTTTTCCATCCAACAGAAAAAAAATTGCATGTGAAAATTATTAAGGATAGCAATCCGTCAAAAATGTTTGAAGAAAAGAAAAACACTCTACACATTGGGAGCAATTTTCATCAAAAATTGCATTTTTGACAGAATTTTGACGTTTCTGCCTACACCATTGCAGCCAATTTCCTTCAAAAAAGCAATTTTTGACGAAAATTGTTCTCAATGTGTAGACACCTTAAAACTTCTTCAAAAATAGGAATTATTCTTTAAAACATTTTTGAAGTATTTCTTGATGAACTCAGTTCCAATGTGTAGACATTTTTGTCTTAAATGCCCACTCGAATCTCCTAAATCTAGGAAAAATCTCCTTGAGTTGGCAGCACTGCAGCAAATCACGAAAGCGGCCGAAAATTTCGATCGCAGCGCCATGAGAAAAAAGCTAGGTTATGTTTGCCGGGGGAGTTCCGGTATTTATTTTACATGATTTTTTAGGTATTTTATGTCAACCAATCAGCAATATCGAGGTCTTCTACAATGTCCAGAGGGCCAGCTGTTGTGGTTTCCTCATCTTCTGCAGAAATCTCCGTTTTGATGGGTTTTTTGTCTTTGACACGTTTGGCCTTTTTGGGCAGAGGTTTCTCTAATTCCAGTTCCTCCTCTTCGCTGTCCGACGGTAGAAGATCTACTGGACCTTCGGTCGGGGGTTTGTCTTGCTGTGGATTTCTCCTCTTGAGCGCGGGAAGGTGGAAATCTGAAATTTCGTCGGTTTTATTTGCTTCCCGGCGTTGCTTGAGCTCAGTTGTCTTCAGCCAATTTGTGTAGAAAGTGAGTAGGGGAGTTCCTTTATTTTGCATTTGGGTCTCCCAACTGTGGATCAGAGCAGAATCCCGGAGGGAGAACGTGATCTTCTTCCTCTCTTCCTCAATCACGCGGAAATTGTCTTGGATGAGATCCAGCAGTTGCTTGAGCTTCCTACTCGTACTGGCCACACGGCAGGTTTTGATGTACTGCTTCAGGAGGATTATTGTAGGCACAACGAGGTCAGGGAAGGTCAGACTGTAGGATTCCGCAGCGAGGTATTCAAGGGCTGTGGAGAAAATGTGTTCAGTGACTTGGTTCCGGAAGGATAGTTCTTCGAGTTGTGGCTTGGTCACACGAAGGATGCAGGTGAAAGGCATGGCTTTGAGGGAGAGTTGGGTGTGT
This sequence comes from Phlebotomus papatasi, assembly GCF_024763615.1. Classification (NCBI taxonomy): domain Eukaryota; kingdom Metazoa; phylum Arthropoda; class Insecta; order Diptera; family Psychodidae; genus Phlebotomus; species Phlebotomus papatasi. The sequence continues at coordinate 20,551,318 of NC_077223.1, read as the reverse complement.
TTCTTGTTGAATGTATTGGACTGGAGGACTTCTAGGATGAATGGAAGGACAGGCATGAGATACGCGTGGATTTGGTGAGCTTTGTGAGGATCTGGATGCAATGGAAGCGCAGTGGGAACCACTGGGCTGTTGGGATGAGCTTAATGACGCCCTGGATGACAGTCACAAGAGGATAGATGAGAGCCTGAAGGAGACTGGAAGCTGTAGCTCCCAGAACGTCTCCCCAGAGCTTCAGGGCATTGATGTACTGCCAATTGTAGACAGCTTGGTAGCTCTGCTTCTGCTTCAGCGTCACAGCATTCCGGAGATGGATTGCCAGCTGTCGGATGTAGAGAAAAGCATGCTGATACGATACCTCAAGATCCAGCGTGAACATCTCAGCCAGAGATCTCCTCATGAAGTTGATTCCCGGGAGACTCGTCGGGGAGACAAATCGTGAGTTCCGGACGTACGACAAATACATCACCTTGAGCACTGTACTGAGAAACTGTCCCTGCTGAGCTCTGGTCAGCTTCAGGATGCACAGAAAAGCCAGAACCCGGACAGTTTCTTCAGCAGAAGAAGCCCAAAGGGCCACCAATCTCTTCAGCACGGGCTTCGAAGCTCCACTAACTCCCACCACAATTGGCACCATTTGATGCAGGTGCTTCAGGAGGATGGTCAGGATGTCCGGAGATGAAACATTCTCCAGAATATTCGTGAGATCTGTTACGTAGGATCTCATGGGATTCCGCATTTTTGCCCATTTCTTCAATTTATGCACATCCTTCACATTCTTCCTTCCCACAATTCCCAGGAATCTCCAAACAGCCGACCGAAGATGCAGAACGCACACCTGAATAACCCCATTAAACACTCCACTGCCTTTAACACGATACCCGGACGTGGACTTGGCATCCGGAGAAATGCTCCTCAGAGCAGAATTAAAAGCCTGACAAAGCTTCCGGATAGTTTCAGCAGAAACTTTCTCCTCCTGGATATCCCTCTCAAAACCCTTTAGCATTTTCAGTGTTATCACTCCTTCTTCCTCTTCATATTTCTCTTCCTCCTGACCATCTTCAAAGTCACTCTCATCACTTGCCACTTCGAATTTTTCCTTCTTCAAAATATCCCCAGATTCCTCCTCAGATTCCCCCCCTTCCTCAGCATCCCCAATGTCATCTGCATTGAAATTCAGTAGCTCCTTGTCATTCTCCTGGAGATACTTGTAGAATTCCGGATCAATTTCCTTCAACTTCTTCATCGACTCTATATCATTCTCCACACTCTCTGCATCCGAAGATTCAGCTTCCTCCTTCACAACTGTCTTCTGCACTTTCTTCCTCATTTTCTTCACTTTCTTACCTTTCTCCTGGACGCTTTCTTCAACCACTTGAGCTTCCGAAGCTTCATCATCTGACGATTTATCCATAGTCTGCAAGAAACTGTCCATGTCCATCTTAGCTAGTGGCTTCTTTGCCTTCTTTGACATCTTCTTCAGCTTCAGCTTTCCCATTTTCACACGAGTCTTGGCTTTCCTGCAAAGAAAATCACCAATTTTTTAGGTTAGAATAGTAAACAAGCGATTTCCACCATAATTTCGAGGATTCCACAGATAAATTTCAACAGGAAATATTCCCAATGATATTCACAGAATTCTTACTTACATTTTCATTCAATTCAATTAATATTTCTTGGAGAAAAGCACAGAAATAAAAAAGAGCACCGCAGTGAAAATCGTGAAAACAAACAAACACGTGAGTACTAAAACTCAACATGAAACGTGAGTGAAACATGAAACATGGAAAGAGGCTTCAAGGCAAGTTTGCAAACAATAAATTTCAAGTGAAATTTTTCATGATTTTTTTTTTTGAAATAATAAAAAAATAAATTGAAAAAAGTGTTTTATTAATTTGAAGCCTTCCGTCCAGTATTTTTTTATATTTAAGGGGTTGTGTGGGTCAAAAATGACAAACAGGAGCATACTTTCTCTATTTTTATTCAACATAATATAAAATTTATTTAATTCAAGTACATAGGCATAGGGGAAGTGGGCACCTTGGAAATTGGGATTTTTCTCCTATTTTAAAATGGAACTGAGCCATATTATAATGCAATTTAGCTTCTGAATCTGTTTGTACAGCTAAATTATGTGATGATATGGCTCAAATTTATTTAAAAATAGGTGAAAAATACCAATTTCAAAGGTGCCCCACTTTCGAAGGTGCCCCACTTCCCCCTATAAAAGTACAACATTTTAACAATATTTTATAAAAATTAGAATTTCAAAATTTTAAAATTCAGGCTGTGGGACTTGATTTTCTGAGACCTGTTTGAAAAAAACGCTGGTGGACAAGATTTCTTAGAGTAGGTTCATCTGACATACCAAAACTAAATATTTACTGTTTACTGATAAGTTAAACGAGTTAAACTATTCCTTGAACAAAGGATTTTTGAAGAAAAAAATTATATATGCATTTTTGAAATAATTTCATACAAAAAAAAACATTTTGACGCATTTTACACCACGTTCCGTCTTATAGATTAAGTTGTGATCAAGTAAACATAAAATACTTCGTTCAAGGACTGGTTTATCTCATTAGCTAACAGGAAATATTTCGTTTTTCGATTTCAGATAAATCAATTCCCAAAAGAAAAGTGTTTAAAAAAAATCCAAAAAACAGGTCTTAATGGTTGAAGTTTTAAAATTTTCAAAACATAAGAGTTTGAATTACTTAAATATATATTTATTTTATTTTGCAGAAAAAAGAAATGGAGAAAAATTATATATTTTTTAGTCTTCTTGACCCAGGTAACCCCTTAATTAAAAGTTATTTAATCTGGTTTTAATAGAAAAAAGCAAAAAAATCGTTTCACAAACGTATAATCGAATTTATTAGACATTTAAACACTTCTTGTTGTAATATACAGTAGACTCCTCCTAATTCGGCTCTTTTAAGATCGGGCTACTTTATAATTCGGGCGGCAGTTAAATTCGAAAAAAGTTTGTTGACATCGATGTCATTTTTCAATGATTATATCAAATGAAGCAAAACGCGACACACATTTTAATGTTGTTTTGATAAAAGAATTTGCCTTTAAGCCTTTGAATTATGCTTCATGAGGCAGCTCATTCTCATTTTTACTAACAAAAGTTTCTGCGTCTTTTTGTTTCATTGTGTAAGTTTTAAGCTTCTTGATTTTTGCGATGCAATTTTTGGATTTCTTAATGGGTTTTGTTGCAATTAAAATTTTTGTGACTCTCACGGCGTTATCACATTTGCACATTAAAATTTTAATGTGATTCACATTAATTTTCGCTTGTGAGCGTCCAAATATGTTATTTCTGTCTTTAAGTCACTTAATATTTGGGGTTTTTCTATTTATTGATAAAAAAGTGGACTTGGCCTGCAAAAATAAGTTTAAATTTACCTAAAGCATAAATATTTTTCACATTAAAAAATTAAAGCATTAATTTTCGCATTAATGCTATAAATCAATTTATATCAAATTTTGAGGGCCAAGTCTACCTTTTTATCAACAAATAGATCAAAATTTGAATATAAAATGATTCAAACACACAAATTACACATTTGGACTCTCACCAGCGACAATTAATGTGAATCATATTAAAATTTTAATGTGCAAGTGTGACACAGTCAAGTTTCGTGAACCTTTTTCCGAGTCCGAGCAATTGACAAGGTTTTTCACATTTCTCAGTCTCATTATGAGTGAACATTCCTATGACTGTCCAAAAACAGGTTTTTAAGGCGCGTCGAATCTAGTTCACAAATGCTTCTTTGACAATGGACTGTGAACAGTTTTCCCAAAGTCCTGTCCAACCCTAATAACAAACTTACAGAAGTATCTTCATCATGGAATGTAGATCAGTTTCTGCAAAACATATTGGAGCTTTAAATAATTTTTTCCAAGCTTTTTCAGTTTTTTTAAATGCTTAACCTTATTAAAATTATTGTCTTGACGAATTTGATTAGAAAAAGGAAAAATATAATCTTAAAATGAAATGTCTGAGGTTAGCATTTCATTTTGAGCTAGAAAAATTTTGCAAAGGATATCGCCAAGCAAAAAAAAAATCCAATAATGATAAATAAATTAAAACTTAAAATGAAATTTTTAGGAATTTTTCCTTTCAAAATTATTTGATCTTTTAGATTGTATTCAACACAACACAAAATTAATAATTTTATTTTAAACAGATTTAAAGAAAATTTCATTGAAATTTTCAGCTTTCTTGGCCTTAACATGAAAATTTCATGGGTGTACTAAAAACCGGAAAGGGTGCAGCTGTCAGCTGTCAGTCGGGAAAATTCATGTGTCATTGGCGAAAATTTTTCCAGCCGGCACAATTTGCCTGAAAAAGTGAGGAAAAAGCCCAACAATCTTTCTAAAAATCTCACAGAATTGTGCTGTGATAGTGTCTTGAGGATATTGTGCAGTGAAATTGGGAATAAATTGTGTAGAAGTGAGTGAAAAAGAAGGGAACAATGGAGGAGACAAATGGAAAGGTTCCTGGGAAATCACAGGCGCGCCAGAAGAGACGAAAGGAGAGGAGTAAGGCTGCTGGTGAGGCTGATGGCAAGACCAGTGAAGAAGTGAATGCCAAAGATGAGGGTGTTGTGCAGGAAGATGGTGCAGAACCAGTGAGTAGTCCTATGAATGAAGATGTCTTGAGCAATATGAGGGGCCTCGTGGAACAGCTAAAAGTCGGCTCAAAATTCCTCATGAGGAACCCCAAAACGCCCGATGAGGCCAAACAGCGCTCTTTTAAGTTCTGGTCCACGCAACCGGTGCCGAAGTTGGACGAAACCATCAGCACCAATGAGCCAATTGATGAAGCCAGGGACGTGGAGGCCATTCGACAGGAGCCCTACTCCCTCCCGGACGGCTTCAAGTGGGACACGTTGGAAATCGATCAGGCTGGCGTACTTCAGGAGCTCTATACCCTCCTGAATGAGAATTATGTTGAGGATGAAGATGCCATGTTTCGCTTCGACTACCAGCCGGAATTCCTCAAGTGGGCGCTCCAGCCGCCTGGATGGCGTATGGATTGGCATGTGGGAGTGCGAGTAGTGAAGTCAGGGCGTCTGGTGGGGTTCATCTCTGCCATCCCAGGACAAGTACGCATCTACGACAAGACGGAATCTGTCGTGGAGATCAACTTCTTGTGTGTACACAAGAAGCTGCGTGCTAAGCGAGTGGCTCCAGTTCTGATCCGTGAAATCACTCGCAGAGTCAATCTCACGGGCATCTTTCAGGCTGTGTACACAGCTGGAGTGGTGCTGCCCAAGCCCGTCTCCACCTGTCGCTACTGGCACCGTTCCCTCAATCCCAAGAAACTCATCGAGGTGAGCTAATATCCACTGTTTCCTCATTACATTTTCATGTTTTTGTGTGGAGGGCATGTCGCGCAATCCATTCTAAAGTCTTCGATTTGCTGTACATGCAGAGTTTTTTCGTATTGGAATAATTAACTAGTTTATTAGTAATTAGAGTAAATTAAGCTAATTCAAAACCTGCTCCAAATGGAAATTTTTCGCTACTCCAAATGGAAACGTCATTGTTTTCATGATAAATACAGTACTAAATTATTATATTTATATATTTTCTATACCACAGTTTCATTATTTAGTAAATTTTGGTCCGAATAGAGCGAAAATCCATTCATATTCACAAATTTTAATTTGTTAATTTCTCAGAAAAATTAAAAATGTGCCTTTTCACCATCGACCTTTCGATCGATCGACGATGTTTTCCAATGAAAAGCACAATGAGGTGACTGTTGTTTATTCGTTTTGTTTAACATTTATGTCATATTCCTGGTTAATTTTAGTTAAATTAAGTGCTAATCTTTATTGTTAACGGTACGTGAAGTTTTTAAATGAAATTATTACTTTATTTCGTAAACAAAAAGGGTTTATATAAAGTGTCTGCAAATGCTTCAATAGAAAACCCTGGAAATATGATTTTTTGGAGAGATTTTCTTATTGTTTTAGATGGGAAAGAGAAAAGACCAGGAATAAGAACAAATCCTGTACTCAGGAGCAACTCAACAAGGTTTTGGAAGCCTTTCTTCGTGGTTTCACTTACAACTTATACTTTGTCTCCAATTAGAAAATTTCCTTGTCTCCATTTGAATTAATTTGTTTCCAATAGAAGCATTTTCCGCTCGCGTATTTTTCTTGTATTTATGAAGTTTTCAAATTTTTATCAAAAGAATTTTCACTAAACAGTAACATTCTAGAAGAGTCAAGGAGCAAATTTATGTAATTTTCTTCAGAAAAAATATAAACTTAATGTGTAGAATCTTCTATCAAAGTTAAAACGTCTGGAAATGGTTTTGAACTAGGACATTTACCCTATCCAGGATATCCCCTCTTGTGTGTTTGTTAGTTGTCTCCTGCCTCATGTGGAGCAGGGGATTAGGGGATTTGATGTCGCCAAGTCTGCTTGCCATTGACGTGGGCCGTTTTTGTCCCGAAAACTAGACTTCCATGAATGAATCCTTGGAATTTAATGTCCCAAAGATATTTTAATAAAAATTTATTCCAGGATTCATTCCAGAAGTCCTTTAATATTTCGAATGTGAATTTTCAAAAATAAGTGAAAAATATTGAGATTTGGCTCACCTTATGAACATTTTCACACAAGGTAATTTTACTGTTTTGAAATGTTTTTGTTGGATCTATGAGCCCAATACCATTTAGTGAGGTTTACAAATCGATAAAACATATTAAAAAAAAATTGTCCAAAATATAATTTTTAAAGTGAGACATGATGATCACCAAATTTTTATATTTATTTCGGTAGGGCTGATGGGTAAGGGAAGAGCACCAGCAATCGACAATGTTTGTCGGATCGTCAGGTTATTACCATATTGTTGCACCAATTCAAATTACTTTTTAAAAATTACAGTGGGAGCTCGATAGAGTCAACCCCCGATAGGGTCAATCTGGTCAATCTCCATTAGAATCAATAGCTATTTTTTTTACTACGGACTCCAATAGAGTCAACTTTTTTTTGTATTATTGAACTAATAATATTATATGATTTAATATGATCTTTTCGAAATAAAACCAGTCTTATTGTGTAACAACGTAACACTTTGAACACAAGAAAAAATATTTATGTAAGGACATGGTAATTTTGTAATAAAATTCATAGGTTTATTAACCGTGTAATTATTTTCCAACAAACTAGTTTTCTTTACGTGATTTTAAGCTTTTTGACCCATTGAAAGTTCTCTTGTGTCTTCTCTCTTGTCTTAAGATTTTTTTTTGATAAGGTCTATGATCACAATGTAAGGAATTTTGAGCCATCATTTGTAAGTGAATAATATTATGACAGAAACAAATTATGAACTCAAATTACAAAAAAAACGTACAGGATGTTAGATTTTTTTGAGTATAACATAGTGAAGAAACTTTTCTAAATTTATTCGAACTTTTTGAAGACCTTACTTTTTTAAAAAATGTACATGATAAACAATCATAAAAAATTGTGCTTCTAAAGAAAACGTGTAAATTTATTTTAACTTACATTTTTAATTTAAAATATCAGTATCTCAAAAGAAAATCTGGATCAAAAATAAAAATAAGCAATAGAAAATTAAAATTTTTAAGCAAATTCATTAAAAAGAAATCGCCTGCAGTTATGCAAATTTTCTTGATGCATAATGCCATTTCGCGCGTTTTTTTGATCCCGAAAATTTGCATAACCATTCCTTAATCTCCAACTTTTGCCTAAACACACGACTTTTTTTGGCAAGAGGGTATAGAATATATCGACGGTTCCATTCCATACTATGCTATCTGAGAATGACAACTTTTCAGGAGAGCCATTTAAAGTTGGCTATTCCCTATATGCTGCCCGTGTAATTTTTTTTCGAAAGTCTCAAATATCTCGTTACCCGAACACCGGATGATCACCAAATTTCCACCAGTTGTAGATCTCGGTCCCAGGAACAACATATCTCTCGGAGTAATATAAAGCTAAGACGACTTAGCATAGTATGGAATGGAGCCGTCGATATGGATTAATTTAATAAAATATTCTACTATCGTGTTGAATTTATCAATGATCTAGTACAAACATAAAATATTACCCCTTTATATCAAAATTTCACATTTTAATTGATTTTTTCGGACTCCGATAGTCAACGAATCCAATAGAGTCAACAGGTCTAGAAATAATTAGTTGACTCTATCGAGGTTCCACTGTATTAGCTACTTACAAGAACTCTTATTTAACTTATTTAACTCTTACAAGAATACAGTGCATTGGCTCAGATTTCATTTATAAAACCAATTTTCCATTAGACACCGAATTAAATTCGTGACGATCCGAGGTACAGAGAACATAGTTGGGATTGCATCTATTTTTTTTTAATTAATTTATTGAAAAAATTAAAATGAAAATGCGCAGATATAGTTAAATGGATCATTAATATACCGATTAGCATACACAAAAATACCACATAGTATTTTGAGACTTATATTTTCAATTAAATACCCAGCATGTTTCTTAACATTCCGATCCGTGGTGCTCTTCCCTTAATTATACCAAAAAAATTTGCTTTACGAAATCAGATGAAGCAAATGACGAATTTCTGAGAACAGTCGCACTGTAAGAAAACTTTTTGAAATATTTATTATTGATAAGATAATTAAAAAATATACTAAGAAAATAAATAGAGGAGGGTGGGGAGAAAATAAAAATCATAATAATGATCTTTGGGTTGGCTTATGGGAGTCCCCCGAAGACCGTATGTTCATATTTCTTACCGTGTGATCTCTAGATGGGTAACAAGTTTACTGACAGAAAAAAAGAATATTTTAAAAAAGATTGGTCATTTACGGGTACTTAACTGAATCATTATCGATTGCGACCAACGCAATCTGGTTGGAAATTCCAAGACCTTTCCAAAAAATCCAATTTTAACAAAATCGGTTGGAAAATAGACCTTCAAAATAGTAAAAACTTTTTCCTTCAAAAATTCAAGATGGAGATTTTTTATAGGTCATAGCTATATTTGGATGAAATGTTCGCCTGGACCACCTCCAAAATATACATCCAAAAAATAAGCACTTTAGAACATATTGAGAAATCAAAAGGTTAATAACATATTGTACTTTGTTTTGGGATGCGCGACCTGGGAAATTTCTCAATATACTCGTTTAAACCAAATTTCCTCAATTTAATAGACTTCCAATTTCCAATGCAGCAATTTCCTGCTCGAAGCTTCTATTTCCTCTGAATGTTTTTCAATTATAATTATTTTACTTTCTTTCGCTTTAGCAATTTATTTTATTTATTGGCTGTTATTCCTACTAAAAGAATAATTCGATAATAAGAATTCTGCCAATAAATATAATTTACGTGCAGTTGGAATTATTTTAGATTTAGACACTTTAATACTTCTCGACAAAACCGCTGGAATGGGTAGGGTGAAGCAATTTATTGCATTAATTTGGAATAGTACTTCCAGAATATTCAGCAAAAGCAAAGCGTCCCAGCTTTGCGGAGTGCTCGAACTCACGAGAAAAAGCTATCTGTCCAGAATATTAGAATATATTTGGAATATTTTAGCATAAGTAACAAGCATACCAACAAATAAAAAGTAAATCCGAGAAAGGTAAATTACGTTTATATTACCGATTCACTATTGATTAAGTCCGATGCAGTTGGGTTGAAAATTTCGATATCTTTCAAAAAAAATCAAATTTTAAGCAAATCTATTGAAAAATAGGTCCTTCAAAGTGGTTAAATTAAATTTTGATCTTCGAAAATTCGATATCGAAATGTTTTTCGAACCCAAGGACGAAAAATTAGCTTTGACTACCTCCAAAACATATTCGAAAATGGAACAATTTTGAGAGACGTTTTCGAAATAAACCAAAATACGTGGTTTTGGAGGAGAAGGAAGAAGTGTCGGGAGAAAGAAAAATAATTAGTGCACTAGATAATGTTGAGTTATGTGGGGTCATCGAAGACCGAAAGTCGCTATCTTCTACCGTTTGGTCTCCAGCCGTTGAAGTTGAAAAACTTTGATTATATAAACTCCACTTTCTTTGAGTTCGAGCAGTAATATGATAAAAAGAAGTAAAGATTACTACATCCTGTGAGTCATAATATTTGGGTTTAAGGTCAATAAAACAAAGTATAATTAAATCTTGAATTTAATTAATTTGTGGCGATGGCGAGCAATATTACTTCATTTCAAAGGAATGACGGGCAATTTCGGGGAGAAATTGAGCAATTTCCAAGAAGAAAAGAAAACAGGATTTTTTTTTAACTTGTAAATACTAAATTGGATTTAAACAAATACATTAAACATTTTACTGTTCGAACTCAAAGAGAGAGCAGTTATATAATTGTCTTTTTTCAACTTGTTACCTTCCTGGAGCTAAACGGTAAGAGATATCGACTTCTGGTCTTCGATGACCCCCAATAAAAAACAACATCTCTAGCGTTTCTTTTTCAACCGCCCCTCCCCCAAACTCCATCCCCCCCAAAACTACGTTATTTTTTTGGTTTTCCTCAAAATTGGGCCAAGGTTTTTCAATGATTTTCGGATACGTTTTAGAGGTTCTTTAGGCGAAAATTTCGTCCAAACTTCCCCATGACCGCAAAATTTGCCATTTTGAATGATTGAAGGTCAAAGATCAACTACTTTGGAGGGCTAATTTTTCAACCGATTTGGTTAAATTTGGATTTTTTGATCAGGTATTGAAATTTCGAACCCGGCTGCATCGGTCTTCATCGGTTAAGTAACGATTTCTTGATTTTCAAATGATTTATTAATCAATTTGATCTTTAGTAGATCAGTAAGTACCAAAAGATCATGCGAAAAACTAATTCACGAAGAGCTTTATCTCGTGAGTTCAAGCATTCCGCAAAGCTGAGACGCTTTGCCACCTCTTTAATATTATAAATTAAACAAAAAAATAAGACAAGGATTTTATTATTAAATTTATCTCAAAAAGTTTGTTATGAATATTTCCAACATTTATTGTAGATTTTCTTAAAAAAGTTCAGTACAAGAATGTCATTTTTACATAGTAGGCGCTGCATACAGCTCAGACAGGGAAGACCGGGGAACATTTTTTAGCCTTTTTTAACCTTTTCGCCATATAACTACTTTTCACTTACCCCTCCCTTTGGAAAGTTAAATATCAAGGGTTTACTTTTGATATTCAGGAGCCCATTATGCGGTCCTAGGCGGTCTTACTTCCGAAACGAAAACTTTGTAATTATGTCATTATAATTCAATAAATTGTCTCGATAGGATTTTCGAGAATAATTTCTAATGACAGGTTTTCAAGTTCAAGAGTTAAAAAGGCTCTGGAGAATATATTTCTCAATCGATTTGGGAGAGTTTGGGTTCGTTGGAAAGGTCTTGGAATCCCTGACAAATTTAAGCCGTTTTCAAAAGGTTCTGAACCGGTAATTAAACGGACATGAAGCGATTATGAACCGCTTAAGAATTAATAACACGTCGCAACTAAATGAAACTTTTTTTCTGGGGATGGAAAATAATAAGTAGTTTCTTGTTTCTTGGTATGTCCTGAACATTTCTCCCAAAGCAACTTGAGGTCCATCACCTCAAGTTTCCGAGATATTTTAAGAAAAAGATCTTTAAGAAATTTTTCGAAATATTTGAAAAAAAGTTGTTTATAATCAATAACGGTACATCCTAGGATGTTGGTATCAAAGGATAACTCAAGGATGTGTAGAGAAGGATTCAAGGACAATTTTCCTGGAACATCGCATATTCCTATCCCTTCATTTTTTAGATTTGTTTCATAAACTCTTAAATATCCTCCAAATCCATGAAAAGGATGCATGGGACGACTTGAATCCTCTACAAAAATAGTCTCCTGAATATCATAGGGTCGTAAAATATACCGTTATCCAGAAATTACGTATTTGAATGACTTATGAACCACAGAATTTAATCTCAAAAATTCATTATTTTATTTCATATCTTAACGACATGCACTATAAGTTAATAAGACTTCGATATGGCATAGATCGGGCTCAAATTTTAATATGTTTTAGCTGGGCCTTAGATCTTTCGATCAATACCACACTTAAGGAGGTCCCCCGACCCCCCTGACCCGAGCTATAAGGGTCCAAATTTTTTTTTTAAATGGCAATAACTCCGGCTCTATTTGTAAGAATTTAAAAGTGAGAGCATTTTAAAAAGCTCTCGTGAAATGCCACTTCCCCTTCTAACATCGCAAGTTCATAAACCCACCGCTAGGGGCGCTATTTTTAAAAAGATTTTTCAATTTTCTAAGTTAAATCTCAAAAATTCCTTTGTGCATCGGGCTGAAATTTTAGTATGTTGTAGCCGCCGATTATACCTATCAAACAAAAAATACTTAAGTCGATTTTTAACCCCTGACCCGAGCTATAAGGGGTCAAAGTTCTAATATTGACCGGCCTCTCTCCTATCCGGCCTCTATCTCTATTAACATATCGACCAAAATTTTGGCTTTTTGGATTCGTCTCGATGAGCACTTTCAGATGAAAGTTCAAAAAGTCACCACAGGTGGCGCTGCGATAGTCAAAATTCAAACTCATTTTTCTCAAAAACTTCTTTGTGCAAGTTCAGGAAATATACCAAGGAACAAGAAACTACTCATTATTTTCCATCCCATTTGTGGCTGTTGCACAGTGTAATTATTTTTATCAAAAATTCAGTTTTATTGTTTTTTCTAATTTCAAGTCATTTTTTTTTGTTGCTTGCGGCCGTCGCCGTCTTAACGTGGATTCCAACCTCCGGGATAAAACGGTGGAAAATCTCTTCATTGGTTGTTTGTATTATGTTACAATATCAATTGTTACAATTTAATTAGAAAGCAGATATTATTCAAAAACTAAATTATGAACAGAAGACGATATTGTTCCCCCAAAGTGTCCTTGTATAAAATTAAGTTAGCGTAATCCCTTCACTGAGAGAAATCCGAAAAAGTTAACCCTGCAGTATTGATCCAAAATTGGTGTAAATATTACCCTTTTTAGGTGTATTGGGGGTTAAAGTTACCCTTTTTCATGTTAATTTTACCCTTAAAAAGGTGTAAAATTAACATTAAAAAATGTTGATATATTTGTACACCTAAAAAGTGTTAAAGTTATGTGTAAAAAAAGTTAATCGCGCCCCCGTTTTTCTCTCAGTACTTAGGTATAAGTGTCCTAAAACTCTGAATCCATTTATCTTTTGCTTTGGGCCTGAATATGAGATTGAAAGTGCAGACGAGAAATCGATATTATCATGGTTTTCGCACCTACAGCTCCCGGTTTTTTTTCTCTTCATTGCTGCTTTTCAGGTGAATTTCTCCCATTTGACGCGCAATATGACGATGCAGCGAACAGTGAAACTGTACAAATTGCCAGAGACAACGAAAACGCCCGGATTTCGCAAGTTGACGCTGGCGGATATTCCGGCGGCACACAAATTGCTCGAGACGTACCTGACTAAATTCCACTTGACGCCTGTGTTCACGGAGGAAGAGTTTGGGCACTGGATAACTCCGCGAGATGGTATCGTGGATAGTTTTGTGGTGGTCAATGGACAGGGAGAGATTACGGATCTCGTGAGTTACTACACTCTTCCTTCGACCGTGATGCATCATGCTGTTCATAAGTGCGTGAAGGCAGCGTATTCCTTCTACAATGTGGCCACTGTGACACCCTGGACACAGTTGATTCAGGATGCTCTGATTTCGGCCAAGAGCCTCAATTTTGACGTGTTCAATGCGCTGGATCTCATGGAGAACCGCAAGTTCCTGCAGGAACTGAAATTTGGGATTGGTGATGGCAATTTGCAGTACTATTTGTACAATTGGCGCTGTCCAAGTATGAGTCCGGAAGATGTAGGACTCATTCTGCTTTAGGAAAAAGAAAAAACATCACGCCATTTCTCCCATTCAGACAATTGTGCTGCCTTTATTGTCACACGGTAAGATGTCTTACATTTAACACAGCACCAAAATATTTTTTTTTCGGATAAATCCCATTTTGTGAGTCCTTTTCGATGGAAATAAATCCACTTTTTTTTGGGGCTTTCTTCTGACGCAAGAAAGGAAATAATATAATTTAGTTGAGAATATTGAAAGGATATTTGTAGCATTTCTTTTTTGGAGGAAATAAAAATTTACTAGGCAAACACGTGAAACAATTCTGATAAGCTCTATTTCTGTGTAAAAATAGGTTGACTTACAATAAAATTAATAAAAAATTAGATTAAATGAGTTTTTCTTTATTGGAAGTTGGAGTTCAAATGAGATTTTCGAGAGAGGATGGAGAATGTGTCTTGGGTAAGCGAAAATCTACTTGAGTCTTGGCTAAGATTTCCCTGAAAGGTGAAAAGATTTTATATCGAACCCGACAAAAACGCATTTTTATTCGGTTTTGTCTTATTAGCACAGAAAAATTTTGAAGATGAAAACTAATGATAATTTCATCATAATAAGCCGAGACACAACACAATTTCTATCAGAGATTCGTAGAATAGGGTAAGGGCCCATAATTTTGGACAGTCTGCTTATAAGCATTGATGTTCCAAGTTTGAAGTGCGATATTTTCAATACTAATTGGTTTTTTTTGTTACTCTCTTTTCAGAAGGGTTGTTTAGAAACTTGGCAAGCTGTTTATCGTCTTATTTTTATTAAAATTAGTTTTAATACGTTTAAAAATGAATTGATATGTAGAGGTGAATTTGACTCGAATTTTGGACACCTTGGTTGTATATTTGGACAGCTAATTCGCCTCAATAGGATGCCCATTGTTCTCCATTTCAAGAACCAATCTTACCAAGTCCTTTTCCTGTTCATGTAAGGGAACCGTAGAATGTCACAAAAAGCCCAGAAATTTGCTATATCATTCATTAAAGTGAGTTGACTTCGGTACTCCAAATACGCGCGGATTCGCGCATTCCCTGTCCTTTCCAGGACCCTTTCAAGGCTTTTCTCACTACATCTCGTTCATAGAGATGATGCTCCTTTGATTCTCCAGGCATTTATACAACTTAGTCGTCATAAAAGCTATAACTTCACGAAATTTCGTGAGAAACACACCTGTCCAAAATAAGGACTATCACCTCACTGGTGAATCTCTTAAAAAATAGCCCATTTTTCACACGAAAAACGTAATTCACAATTATTCACGTAATTCATTATTTCAGGTCAAATGTACAAATCACCGTTAATGTGAATAAACCCAATATTCAATGAATATTTAATAATATCACTGAAAAACAGCCAGGAAAATTTGTTAGTACAGTAGACTCTCTCAAATTTGGGCATTTGGGGGGTATATAGATGACATTTCTCACCTTTCTCACTCCTCAAATTTGAATATATTTTCAAAAACGTAACGGAATTCATGTTAAATGCACTTTCCCAAATTTAAGAAAGATAATTTTAGAGAGTATATCAATGTAATTTATTGTGAAATAAATGTAATTTGTTTAGGAATTTAATATAATACGATAATATTGAGGAAACATCAGAGAAAAATAGTTCTAATTCAGACTCCACACAAAACTAGGCTAGCTCCTACGAGCTAGCCAGAAAAAAAGATTTTTTCTTCTTTTTCTTCTCTCAATGCGTTCTGCGAGTTTTGCATATAAAAAAAAACTTCACATAACCTCAAATTTTACATTTTGAAGTCAACTGTCGTTCAAATTTGAGGAACTCGACTGTACTTCACTCACTTCACCACAGCTAAATAAGACTTTAGTAAACACGAAGTTCTGTCATATTTCTCGTAAGCAATTACTCACAGTGAAGTTTCAACAGAGCAAATTTAACTCAAATCATCGAAAATTTTAACATTTTTAATGTTAAAATCTTCCAAAAAGAACAAATATTTAGATATAATTCATTATTCATCGAATATTGAAATAAAATTCCATAATTTTAATCAATTCATTTTTAGTGTCCAATTTTACCCTCAAAGTGTTCAAATTTAGAAACTGTCCAAAATTATGAGCCTTTCCCCTATTTTGATTTTGAGTTTGAGAATTTATCTTTAAGAAATTGAAGTATAACAGTGCGGGGATAAATTGTAATCAATGTTTCACAGTTCACTATAAAAAAAAAATTAATATCAGGATCTAATTTAGGGTAAGTGTGCCAAATTCCGGCCAGCTTGCAATTTCGGCCACATTTTTTTGTTCTTCGAATATCCATGAATTTTTAGGTTTTGCGTACTCTAGAGTAGAGAATATACAATGCAAAAGATAACAAGAAAATGTCGCTTCAACGAGCACGATGATCTGAAAAAGACATTGAAAGAATTCCGGGAGGGCACGGAACTATGAGAATGAAGGTGGCCGAAATAGGCCACCAATGCAATGTCTATATTTTTATTCCCTTTAAAAATGACTAAAAATGAATTTAGTGAAAATAAAGACGATAAATTGTCTACAAGGTTCCAAGAAACACTCCTCATTAAAAAGTAACAAAAAAATTCAATTTCTATTAAAAACATTACATTTCAAACTTGAGACTTTGGCCTTACCCTACTACATTTCGCCTCAAGATTTTTTTTTTGGAGAGCTCTATTGTAAAGCTACAAAATATGCCTGATAAGAATTTTTTGGCAACAGGACTAATATATTTTTTACAGCCTTTTAAAGAAAGGATGCATTGATACAATTTTGTTCCTTGTTCTGAAACGCAATTTTTGGTCTAAAATTTTATTTTACGGATTATTTACAGTAATAGGAGTGCAATGTTACATCAGGCTGTTATAAACGAATTTTCAATTATCACTTTCAGAATTTTTCCCTTACATCCTAAATTATGTTATTTAAAGATGTGCAGATGGTATCAGATACAAAAATACAAAAAATCGTTGCATTTCAAAAAGTTTATCGTCCGAATTACTCTCTAATTCGGGTGACATTTCGGTCCCAAATGCCCGAATTTGAGAGAGTCTACTGTATGTCCATATTGAAGCAAATTCTCTATTCTTGTGTAGGAAAAACTCTTCAATATGAACATAAATTTATCTAGTGTGTAGAAGGAATTAAAGATTCTGTCGTTAGTTTTTCAAAATGTCCGTTAGTTCTAAAGAGGTTAGACTCAACATAACCTCAATAGTCTTAATGGCTGTAAAAGGTAAGTTTCAGCCAAAATTAAGACTGCTTTTTTATTAAGTAAAAAAAATCCGCGTGTTCAAGATTTCTCAATTGTAATTTTATTTTATAAAACAATTATTCTTTGAATTTTAAAAATATAATTAAGATTTTGTACAATTTTTGGAAATTGAAAAACTCGTTTTTTTTTATCTAAATAAAAAGAGATCAATTATTTTCACGGGAACGCGCGCGAATGTAGGGTAACGAGGTGAGTATCGGTCTGGAGGGTCTGGAGCATCATGATGAAGGTCATGGAATAGGGATCAAGGAAAGGATCATCCTAAAACGACAAGAAGGACAAATTAAAAGACACAAGTTGTTTTTTGACATTCCTGTATATTACTTTTTTTCATCATTTTTTTCTGCATTTTTTTTATCACATTAATTTCTATAATCATACAGCAAGTTGTTTTTTTTATCATCTCATGTGTTTTAATGGATTCTTTATATGATTACAACATTGTTTATTACTTTTTTTTCCATTTATTTTGTCTTTGCGGAATATTATTTGTGATCTAGAACTTTGGTAAGCCAAGAGACAAGGAGATGAAAATTTTCAATGGAAATTTTCTCCGGTGGAATTACTTTTTTTTATCATTAAAATGGTTATTGGACGCGATGTAATAGTTCCTCTTTTATCTTTTAATTCTCTTGTAGCAACAATATTAATCTCTATTGGATATTACTCATGTTTCTGGTTTTTTTTTAAGGTTTACAACATTTATAGGTGATTTTTTTATACTTTGATTTCAATTTCCATTTTTTTTCTTTGACTTTACTTCTATGGTAATATTTTTTTTCATTCCATTTTTGAGGTGTTTTGTTAAGCAAATGTTTTATTAATTCTTTTATACTACGAATATTTGTATTTAAAAAAAATCCGCCTCCAAAAAGAAACCACTGGCCAAGAGCGATGTTGTATTTTTTTTGTTTAATAAATGTAATAATTGAACAAACTTAAGAATTTAATATTCCTCTTCTATTTACATAATTAATAATTAATGTTATTTTTTAGGGTTTGTTATTAAATTCTTAATTAACGTGGGGAAGAGATTATTTATATATATTTTTTATAAAAAAAAATGAGGAAGAAATTTATTAACAAAAATAACAGAAGCCGGACCAAATTCTAAGTATTTGCTATTTCTTTTAATTAATTATTTATTTAAACAAAATATAATTCAAGGCAAATTAATTGTTCATCGGAGGTATAAAGAGAGTGAACTTTGTGCGCAAAAATAACATTTTTGGAAAGAAAAGAGAAAAGCGTTCTTTAAGACATTTCCCCTTAATTCTGAGAACGACAAATGACATTGCTTGAAGTCACAAGCTTATCTTGAAGTTTTAACTTCTTTAAGATAAAAAAATTCTTATTTGAAATTTTTATATTACCTAGGATAGTGGCATATCTTAGTTAAATATTCCACTTAAAGCATCATTAAAAAAATAATATTTTTTCTTATAATGTTGTGATTTTTAAGAATTACAATGCGAAATTCTGTAATATTGAAAAAATAGGTCCCGAAAGCCAAAAATTGCGAAATTGCCTAAAAGAATGGGTCAATATTTCGAAAAGTCAAAATTCCGAAAAGACAAAATTTTGAAAAGCCAAAATTCCGAATTCTTAAAAGTGTTACAGCTACTTCCACGATTGCAGCCGAGTTTGCTGGAAGCAGAGAAATTTCCTGTGTTTTGGGACACTATTCGATACATTCTCCGTATAATTTTGTTCCTCTCAGAATTTTTGCTTTTCGGGATTTCGACCTATTCGGGATTTTGATAGGCACCGGAAAAAATATATTTAAGGTATCATTAAATGGGATATGGCATTAAGTAATGCTACTACGCTGAAGCCGTCTTGAAACTAAAGGTTTAGTCCAGTTTGTAAAATTTTGCAAAAAAACTTTATTGATTAAAGTTTAGAGAAGTTAAGCCATATGGCTAAGCCTCAGGTCTGAAGCCTGTATAAATCAATGTGAATTTTGTTACAATTTAACCTTTTAAGGACGATTGGGTCACCAGTGACCCAAAAATGAAATTTTTCTTACGGTCGTCTAAAGGTATGTTTCGTTCTATAACAGAAAAAGTGATTTTTTTCTGACACCCGATTTTTGACCTTCTCGTCCTTAAAAGGTTAAACAATTTTGGCACTTTCAAACTTAAGATTCTTATTGCAGAGTTTGGAGAATCATCAATCAGAGCAAGTGACACTCATATCATCCACGAGCAGGAATTTTCCCGTCTCCGCTCCGGAGAAAACTAGATGATTTGAGTACCACTCGCTCTGATAGACGTTTCCTTGTACTTAAATACAATTAATATTAAACAAAAAGTTCCCACATTTTCATAATATAATTTGATTAAAAAAGTCCTGAATTCTGAGATAAAGAAAGCTTAAAGATTTAAGTTAAATCTTGTCAAAATTAAAGATTACAAGTTCTGGTACAGGATTCAGACTTAAAGCTTAGTCATATATGGCTTAACTTCTCTAATTTCTATCAGGTAAGATTTTTTGGAAAATGTATTAAAATTGGGACTAAATATTATGGGCAAACAAACCATTTCATTTTGAAAGAAAAAATCAATAAAATTGTTTTTTATATTTAGAATTCTGAGACTTTCAGGAACTGGGCTAAACCTCCAGTCTGAAATCCGTATAAGATAAATATTAGTGACATTTCATTTATTAAAAAGCACCACCAATGTCCCATAATTTAAAATATGAATATAGATCCTCGTGACCTTTTAAGTAAATTCAACTTAAAGAAGTTTAAAATGCTCAGAGAATTTTCAAAAATTTCAAAATAAATATCTTTATTTGAGAACAAGAAACAGCTTTTAAATATCAATTCAAAGTTTAAAAGCTGAAATATTTACATACCTCAGAATTAAGGGAAGAGATTTAAAACTTAAAGATGTAACTTAGAGCAGAGGGGCATTTTTAAAAGTCGAATGTAGAATCCCATATAAGCGCAATATTCAGAAAATAAACCACAAATTATGTGTGATTTGTAATGCAAACAATAAATATTATCCGAAAATTCCCTGACACTGACAACCTAATTTCACATGATGGCATTATTTTTCACCGCGAGGAGTAAGCACTGAGAGAAGTCCGAAAAAGTTAAAATAACATTCCGGAAATGTTAATTTTACCCTGCAGTATTGATCCGAAATCGGTGTAAATATTACCTTTTTAGGTGTAGTAGGGGTTAAAGTTACCCTTTTTCATGTTAATTTTACCCTTAAAAAGGTGTAAAATTAACATTAAAAAATGTTGATATATTTTTACACCTAAAAAGTGTTAAAGTTATGAAGAAAAAAGGTTAATCGCACCCTCTTTTTTTCTCAGTGAGTAAATGAGTTTAAAAAGTAATGGAAAGAAAAATAAATCATTGTTTTAGGTTTTAGAAAAACACAATAAATATAAAACTGCTAGAATGTTCGAGCAAATCTATAATTATGGTATATTTAGTTAATGTACAAACCGAAGGAAAAGTAATGATATTTCGTAAAATTAGGGTGCTATTCTTGCAGTTTGATATTGGAAAGACAAAACGTTAAATTACTAAATCGTCGTAATTGCACAATATCAAAATATAAATTAGTTTTTTTTAATCTGTTCTCGCATTCAGTAAGAGTTCACAAATAAAGCTGTATAAACAATTGATTACATAATAATAAATTCAAACTGTATATAAAAAAACTGCTAGAATTTATCGATTAAGATAACAAGTAGTGAAAGGATTTTCCTGATTCTTAAAGCAAACTGACTGTTTATTGAACAATTGTAAATTGATTATGTAAAAGCAGTAGCAAATTTTTTACCTTTTCGAGCAATCAATATGTGCTCGAAGAAATCTGGTCTAAAATTCAAAAATATTGAATAAGGGCCATTTTTTATCCCTTTTAAACATTAAAAGGATTTTCAAGAAAATCCTTTCAATCCTTAAGTATTATTAATCATTAAAAGGATTTTCAAGAAAATCCTTTTAATCCTTAAGTATTAACCAAGAAAATTCTAGCAGTTTTGACATTTGTGTTTTTCTTCAAAAGTTGATATATCTGGATATATCAACTTTTGAAGAAAAACACCAATGTCAAAACTGCTAGAATTTTGTTGGTTAATACAACAAGAATTAAAAGAATTTTCTTGATTCCCGAAGCAAATTGACTCTTTATGAGACAATTGTAAAATGAATACATGAAAGCAATAATGTTTCGAATGTATATTTTCATCTTTTCGAAGAAATCTGGCGTTAAAATCCAAAAATATTTTTTAAAAAATTGTCATTTTTAGCAGTTACACATCGTTTGCCAAAATCAAATAAATCAACTTTTGAAGAAGAACACAAATGTCAAAACTGCTAGAATTTTGTTGGTTAAGACAACAAGAATTAAAAGGATTTTCTTGATTCTCGAAACAAATTTACTCTTTGTAAATTGATTACGTAAAAACAATAGAAATTTTTCTACATTTTCGAGCAGTCAATATACTATACGTTCAAATAAATCTGGTGTTAAAATCAAAAATTTAAAAAAAGGCCATTTGTAGCAGTTACACATTGCTCTCCAAAATCAAATAAATCAACTTTTGAAGAAAAACAAATGCCAAACTGCTAGAATTTTGTTGGTTAAGACAAAAAGAAGTAAAAGGATTGTCCTCATCCTGAAAGTAATTTGACTGTTTAATAGACAATTGTACACCTTTTCGAGCAGACAATAAACGTTCAAATAAATTGGATGTTAAAATCCAAAAACATTGAAAAATAAGGGGTAGCTTTCAGTACTTAATCTTTCATGACCATGTCACATATATAAGATTAATACACATGAACTGCGAGAATGGCAAAAAAGATAGCAATTGTTTTATCTTGCCTCTCTCTCGCGTTTCGCTCGAAAACTGACCGAATCACAGTTGGTACCCATGGAAAATTGCTCGAATTGCCTGTAATACGATTCAGAAAGCAATTAATACGAACAGTAATATCTTACTCATCGTATTACTCCACTAGAATGTTCTCTTTCTAACACCCGTGATTTTCTATTTGAATACTTGAATCTTTTTTGAAACTTTGAAGTACTTGAATCTTAAAATCAAATATGTCAACTTTTGGAGAAAAATAAAT
Organism: Phlebotomus papatasi; assembly: GCF_024763615.1. Classification (NCBI taxonomy): domain Eukaryota; kingdom Metazoa; phylum Arthropoda; class Insecta; order Diptera; family Psychodidae; genus Phlebotomus; species Phlebotomus papatasi. The sequence continues at coordinate 20,529,040 of NC_077223.1, read as the reverse complement.
TTTCAAAACTGCTAGAATTTTTTAGTTTTGATTAAAAGAACATTTTAAGGTCATAAAAGTAGTGATTTTTCCATAGTCTGTAAAAAAATTATATTTTGTCGAAATCTAGTTTTCTAGCAGTCTAGTAGCTTTTAGTATCGAACGTCAAAGGGAACCTGCGCAATTTCATGCAAAATAGGATTCTACATTCGTAAGGGGCGCTGGCATCTTTCCTTCTTACGACGATCGTGTTCGTGAAATTCGAAGATAGGGTTTTTTTGTTTATAAATAAATGATTTAGAGGTGAGAAATAATATCACATTTTCAGCACTTTATTTTGCTTAATTCGTATTTGAACATTTTTTTTGCGGATCCGGCTTCCCCTTAAGATTAACCACAAAGGAAAGTTTTTTTTTCATTTGAGAGAAACAGAAGATATTCCTTTTACGCATTAAATTCATCTATATTGCTTTGCAAACACAACACTAAATAATCTTAATAAGTTTTTATTTTTTTTATTTTTCAAAAATTTTCTCTGGAAAAAGTTGGACAATTGAATTTTTTAGAGAATTTTATTTTATTTTTTTTTTAATAAATTTGGGATGCTTTTTTTTAGATAATTTAATATATTTATTTGTCATCGTGCCGAAAAAATAAGAAATGTCTGTGATTTATTTTTTTCTTGTACTAAATTTGTTATATATTTTCAATATTAATTAATATAATAGTGAAGGAAAAGGTAATTGATAAAAAAAAGAACAGCATTCAACGATAAGTTTAGCAAAATCACCCTTTTTTTTCTAAGTAGATTTTTCTTTTTCATATTTTGTCTTTCAAAAAATTATATCAGTTTTTTTTAAATCTTTTTCTGTTGTTAAATATCTCATGCCAAACATAATCCTCTCGCCGTACATTCCGTTGAAATTTGTCAGTTATTCTCTAATTTCTAGATAATTTTTCTTTCAATGCATTTTTATCTTTCTTTTTTTGTTTGTTGAATCTCACGAGTTAAATGTTGTTTACTCACTTTTCTAAATTCATTCTTGTGTGAAACATTTAAAAATTACAAATTTTATCTTTTATAGACACTTTGTAGTTATTTTTTCTTTTAATGAGTTTGCCACTGAAAGGTTTTTCTTAGTTTCATTTTTTTTAATCTTTGTTACTTTTAATTAATTTCTCTTGCAAATTCAGCAACTCTCTAATGATCCCTCAATTTTTATCTCAGTGAATTTTTTTTCCATCAATTTCAACTGAAATTTCTTTGTGGTTGTTTTATCTTTAGAACTGACTCCTAATTTTTTTCTTCACTGAAGATCTTTTGCTTTTTTTTTCTACAATAATGCTGATACTTAGTAAATGTTCTCGTATTTTTCATGTTTTTTTTTCTTCTGAGAACTATTTCGAGGAAAGTTGATGAATTTGATATTTTTTTGTAAATCTTCTCTTGTTCTGTTTGTTTTTTTTTTTAGCAACAATCACTCAATGATTTCGACGAATTCCTGGTTCCAATCTTTTTACTCAATATTGTAGAAATAATCAGACCATTCGGAATCATCGCTATCAGACAAATTTGAATCTATTTCGTATGCATCGATAAAGTCCCAAAATATCAATTGCTGTATCACACGAAGGAAAAAAAAGAACCGAAGAAAAAAAATATTCAATAATCTCTCAAACAACAAAATTAGCATTTATCAAAAAAATATAAGAAAGAAATTTTGCAAGACTTACCTGCAGAATTTCCACTTCGTTGGAATGGGCACCAGATTGAACGTAGCGACGACGCGGAGCACCCAAATCCACCAACTTTCCATCGCGATCGGCGTGTTTGTAGAAGCATTTGTTGCCAAATGGACAAGAACCACTTCCCTGCAACAACAATTTATCGAGAATTCCATTGAAAAATAGAATAGAAAAAAAAATCAAAGTAAATAAAATAAATTTACCTTTTTGTAGTATTTACAGTCTTTCGCATTGAGAGCCGCTTTGTATTCTTCAATGAGCTTTGCCTTCTCCTCCTGCGTATCCACCCAATAAGTGCTCGGGCAGACGAAATCTGAGGCCACTCGACATTCAGGACAAGCCCTGAAAGTCCATACGAAAGCAAAATATATAAATTCGAGAGAATTCATAAAGATCACTGTGAGAGAAATCCGAAAAAGTGAAAATAACATTCAGAAAATGTTTATTTTACATTGCAGTATTCATCCGAAATATGTGTAAATGTTACCCTTTTTAGGTGTATTGGGAGTTAAAGTTACCCTTTTCATGTTAATTTTACCCTTAAAAAGGTGTAAAATTAACATTAAAAATGTTGATATATTTTTACACCAAACAAGTGTTAAAATTATGAGGAAAAAAAGTCAATCGCACCCTCTTTTTTTCTCAGTGTATCTTGGAAAATAATTTAATTTGATCAGAGAATCTTAAACTTTGTGAAGATAGCAATGTAGGATTTAATTTACGAGTTCGAACACTTCACAAAGTGTAAATACTTAGACACTATTTTATTTATAAAATTGATAATGACGTCATTAAGATAAGTAATAAAACCAAATTAAATTATGTAAACAGTTTCAATTTCAAACATTTCACTTAAATAATATAAAATGCTGTTGCGGCTGTTGCAATTTATAAAAACAATTCACAATTTTTATGTTAATTTACTTAATAGAGCAAGCAGCAAAAATATGAATAAGAAAATGAGTTTTTTTAATTATTCCAGGAATGAGAGTTTCGCAGATGTTATTTGTGCAGATTCGAAGATTGAGCAATTTATTTACCTAATTCATTAATTTGCATTTTATTTATATTTCGATTCTTCACTCTCTCTAAGAGATTATACTTTGAGAAAATTTTGGAATTTTGAATTTCGGATCTGATTGATGACGCCCTTCAGGCTAAGCAGTAAGAGTTATCGACTCTTAGTCTTTGGTGACCCCTCTAAAAATTTATTATACTTCCTCTAGATATTTTCTCTTTCGCTCATTCAATCAATTAAAATTGTCCCACTAAAATTTAAAAAAAAGTGTTAAATTTAAATTTAAAAGACCGACAAGCGAACATTTGCATAAGGCTGGTCTCACAGAAAAGCTAGGTGTACAAGTACCATACAAAATGTCGGAAAAAACTTTTTGGAGCGAATTTATGTCTGCGATTCTTTGCTGAAACGTAACAAAATCGACCTATTTTCGAAACGGGTGGTGACTGGTGATGAAAAATGGGCCACATACGAGAACAATAGTCGGAAAAAATCGTTATCAAAGTGTGATGAACCGGCCCAAACGATCGCCAACGCGGTTCTTGCACGCCTCTGCCCTAGACACTTACGGATTAAGCCGAGAGACGGATTAGTTACTAGGAAACTCATGGGAATTTTTACAAATCATTATTTTGATTGTAATTAAGCTAAGCCGCATTTCGGCTTAAGTTGTACGTGTATCTAGGGCATAACCTTATACGGGCTTCAAACCTAATGCGGTAGAGGTTTAGCCCAGTTCTCAAAGGTCTCAAAATCCTAAATAGCGAGCAATTTAATTGCTTTTTGGGAATTTATAGGTATCTTACCTTTAATAATCCAATCCTTAAGTAAAATTTTTCCTAATAAAATCGTGATTAATAAGATAGAGCAGTTAAGCCATATGGCTAAGTCTTATTATGCCCTAGACACACTCGCGACTAAAGTCCAGAGACGACTAAGCTCGTTCATAGCCAAGTCTATTCCTAACCGTGGTGTCAGATATAAGATTAATATTAAGAAAAGCCGGAGAGATATATATATATATAGTATTTAAAATTTCAAATGGAATATCACGTGAGTTAGAAAGACTACACTCTAGTGGAGTAATACGATCAGTAAGATATTACTGTTCGTATTAATTGTTTTCTGAATCGTATTACAGGCAATTCGAGCAATTAGGCCTGGAGCCCTTATATGGTTCAGCCATATTGCTTAACTGTTCTAATTTCTTATCTCTTAAACTGGGCTAAACCTCTAGACTGAAGACTGCTTTAGAGACAAGGCACTTTGTGCACCCAAGTCTTTGGGAATTCATAATAACGGCCCGGTCTTCAGCCACAGAACGGATTCATCTTACACTACCAAATTTTACAGGCTAAATATTCCTGAGGATTAGCCTGAATCTATTTGGGTCGCATAATAACGTTTTTTTTTTAAGGTCAAGTTATAAAGCCTCTATGGAGCGTATTTCCCTTTAGAATGAATTCGGGTTTGGGCTTTGGATTCTCTGTCAAGTCTGATCCGGTTCCAATCGGGTTTGAACCGGTAATAAACGGGAATCTCAATTATACAGTGGGTGTCAATAGTTTGTTGCCTAATGCATGTTTGAGAAATCAAGTGAAAAAAATTATAGAAAAAATTACTTTTACAAATTTTGCTTTTTGCAGATGAGTTCCCTGATATCCGTAGATATCACTTTTAAACACATGTATTTATCATATACAACTTTAGAAATGTCCAAACGCACCATTGGCCTCTCAAATGACATAAAATCAAAATATGGTCGGTTTATTTTAAGTTAGTTGCATGTTTTTGACCCTTTCGAGTAACTTTTCAAATGAGGCAACAAACTTTTGATTTTTCAAAATTGACCAACTTTTAGAAAACAATTATTTTTGATATGAAATAAAATGCAATAATTTTTTCGAAATATATAAATAAGATCTACGGATAACAGGCTACTAATTTGCAAAAAAAAAATTTAAAAAGTAATTTTTTCTATCATTTCTTGCACCTGGGTATGAATTCTGATATGGTGAGTTTTTCACGTGAGAAATTCACGGCTCTTTAGATCACCTTTAGTATGCATTTTGTCAGGCTTTCGTAAAAACTTTCATGTAAATTCTTAGATGCTGTAAGTGCTTCATGTGAGATTTTTTGTGAAAACTTCACCAAAGGCTTACAGGAAACGATCTAAAAACCGTGAGTTTCTCACGTGAAAAACTCACGCATCTCAGAATTCATACCCTGGTTTCCTGAATATGAGGCAACAAACTTTTGACACCCACTGTACTACTTCTAAGCTATTTTAGACGAGTTTTCAGTGATTTATAAATCGGTTCAAATCGGTTGTGGACAGGCAAATTTAAAAAGGATTTGTTCAGTGTGAAAAAACTATGAAATCGTTAAACTCGTTTAAGCTGAGAAATTTCCGATACCTTTTTTACAGAAGTCGTACAAAATTGCCCTGATTCGGGGTGATTTCATTTTTATGCTGTGATAAACCATTTCGGCGACGATTTGAATCACTTTCAACTGTGACAATTAAATGAATTTCAACGTTTTTTTTCAAGGTCAGGTTGTAAAAGCCTTTTAAAATGCGAGTATGTCAACCGATTTGGCCAAGATTGGATTCTTTAGAAAGGTCTTGTAATTCTAAACCGGTCTGAACCGGTAACGAATCGGTAATTGATCTTTTATTGAAAAGTCAATTTATTTTCATTCCAATAGTTCCAACTAATTTAGAATTGATGAATAATTTTAAATTGTTAATAAATAAAGAACAAGATCTAATAATTATTTTTTAAATGGATGTTCATAAAGTGCTTGAACTTGTAGGTTCGTGCACTCTGTGAATTTTCTTTGGAATTTTTTTTTTCAACAGTTTTGTAAGATCGTTTGCAATTATTTTGCTTAAACAAGCAAATTTTATTGTTTCTTGATAATTTTCAGTGTTATTTAGCTCTACGAAGAATTCACCAGAAAGACAAAATGCCAACTGGGAGGTTCCCCATTCCACGTTCCCCAAATCTGAATAATTTATTGATGATTGAAGAATAGGAAATGCAAAAATCCTCTTTTTTTTTCGGACATAGAAAAGAGATCGCGTGAAATTTTTATTAGATTCAAGGCAAATAAAATGTGAGAGATCGGAAACCTCTTTTTTTTCATCGTGGAAATGAGCAATAGAAGAGATAAGAGAGATAATTATTTAGATGGAATAGTGATAAGATGGTCACAGGGGAGGACTTACCGGATGATTTTGTTGTCAAACTGCTTAGCCTGTCGCCACTTTCTGATGCACTCCAGGCAGAAGATGTGATTGCAATTGGGCAGGATGCCAAATCGCTGATCACGTCCGGACTTTTCCATGATCACTTCAAAGCAAATGCCACAGAGTTTGTCCTTTGAGCGGGCAATGGCAAATGATAGCTCCATGTCCTTCTCGTGCTGCCTAATGCACTGAATATTGTGACTCTTGCGTTGTTCCTCGTCGGTTGGATGGAGGCAAAATTGTCCACAGAGATCACAGAGATCTCCATGGGCATAAACGCAGGCATCTCCGTAGGCACAGGTGCCAAATTCCTCGTTGATCTTCACATATGGACACAATTCCAACACAGGTGCTTCAGCAGCTGCAAATTCCTCCCCATCTGCAACTGGAGCAGCTGCTGGATCACGGCAGACAGCAGCATAGGACAATTTCTGGTCATCTGTATCGGAAATGCGCTGTTTGGGCACAAAAACCGGAGCTAGCACCCAACTCTGTGGATCACCAGGATTGATAGCCGTCTGTGCGGATGTTCCGGCTACAGGTGGAGTCTTTTCTGGAGCCTCCACAGCTTCCGGAGGTGTATCAATGTGGGCAAAACGACAGCATTCCCCAAATCGACACATTCCCTTCGCATAGTACGCACAAACCACGGATTTACTAGAAGTACCTGGCCCCGAGGCCCCAGCCAATCTCACCCGACCACTTGAAGACATTCCCGGACCACGGGATGCTCTACCCAGAAAACACAGAACACTCTCAACCTTCACCCAATAGAGACACACAGTGGACGCCCTTTTGTGCTATTAAGACGCGTTTTCACTAGTTTTCAGTCGTACAGGATCAGCTGGTTGAACTTGTCCAGCATGCTGCACATCAAATAGACCAATACCACAGTTCACAGAGACAATTTGGGGCGCGCAAAAGGGCAAATGGAAGGCTTTTCTTTCTTCGCGTGCTACTCACTCCAGACGCTCAGAGAAAATCACCTAAATGGACAATTTTTCATCAGTTTCCTCCCATTTTTCCACTCAATCCATGTGGATTGACTCTCCAGGATGCTACTTACCGTGCCAGATGGGCCTTTTATTCCCGAAATGCAGGTTTTTCAAGCGAAATTTCACAATCTTTTTTCTCAAGGGGATTTTAGAGCAAGCTGAAGCTAGTCACAATTCACAATTACCCAAATGACAGCACACGCAATTTTTGAAAATTGTTCGTTAATACACTGAAAAAAAAAGAAAAATGTATTAGAAAAATAAGGTGTCGGTCATCAGTCTCATTTTTCTGAAAATGTTGCATACGGAAAAAATGGAAAACAATTTTTCACTCCATAAAAATAAAAGCTACCATTTGAACGATTTAAACAACATTTTCATTCAAAAAGAAAGTAATGGAAAAGAACTTAAAGAACTAATAAAATAAAATTGAAAAATAAAATAGAAACTATAATAAGAAACATCTTCCTAAAGTAGCGCAGGATCGACAGGCGTAGGTTGCTAACCTAGATGTCCTCCCGCGACCCTAATAGAGATATGCGATTGAAACGTTGAAAATGATGATGAGGATAACATAACGAGAAATTAATTTGAAACAAAGATACATTATCAGCAGATAGGAAAATTGTGATGAGAAATAGTTAATTTCCCATTTTCCAATAAATATGTAGAGTGGTTAATCCTCTAACTGTGTTATCACACTTGCACATTAAAATTTTAATATGATTCACATTAATTGTCGCTGGTGAGAGTCCAAATGTGTAATTTGTGTGTTTGAATCATTTTATATTCAAAATTTGATCAATTTGTTGATAAAAAGTTAGACTTGGCCCGCAAAATTTGATATAAATTGATTTATAGCATTAATGCGAAAAATTAATGCGATTTTCTATTTAATTTTTTAGTGTGAAAAATATTTATGCTTTAGGTAAATTTAAACTTATTTTTTTCAGGCCAAGTCCATTTCTTTATCAATAAACAGAAAAACCCCAAATATTAAGTGTCTCAAAGACACAAATAACGTATTTGGACGCTCACAAGCGACAATTAATGTGAATCACATTAAAATTTTAATGTGCAAGTGTAATAACGTCGTAACAGTGTTTTCTTTAATTATCTGAAAAAAAATTTTAAAACAATATTTTATAGGATAAATTGTGGAGCTCAGAGGCAAAATGACACATATCCTATGCTTTAGCCATACTCAGAGGCAAAATGACACATATCCTATGCTTTAGCCATAGGATATGTGTCATTTTGCCACAATTATGATTCAATAAAGTCGAAAAAACCATACATTCTTCATTATCTCTTTTAGTTTAGAGGCGCTAGGTGAGAAAATATAAATTTTTTAAAACTTTTTTTTGCTTCTAAAATTCACATTTTAACTTTTTTCAAATTTTTAAAAATAAAATATACAAAGTAAAATGACATATCTTTCAGTAAAAAGTAGATATATTTTAGTATATATTTAAAATATATAGTATATATATATTTTAAATCGGTATTTTTCTTAAAATGAGAAACGAGTTTTTTGCACAAATATTTTTTGTTACTTTTTCTCTGACCTGTCACACAAAACTGAGGATAGCAACTAAACAAACGAAGAGTCAAAATGAGTTCAAACTTTCAAAGGATGTTTATAAGACTATTACCGAGGACACTATAGCACTTTTAAATAAATAAAAATTTTATAATCGCTGTAAATGTGATTTTTGTAAAGACCGTCTTCAGACGGTCGTACCGGTCTTACCTGATAGAGATAGAGGGTTACCATATTGTTATTATATTAGGTAAAGTAAAATATCTTGAGCCTTTTTGAGCTTAATTATGAAGATGAAATTAACGTAGTTAAAATTATCCGATTTATTTCAAATATGTACTGCTTTAATTGTTAACTTTTGTCCATTTTGAATGAAGAACCCTTCGTCCCTAGCTTGATTTTTAAAAGCCTTCCTTGACGACAATTTTTCAAATGCTTCGATCGATTGGTTCCAGATCTGGATGTGGAAAGTGCGATAGAACCCTCCATCCAAGCCATCGGAGCTTCTGGAGCAGAATTATCGACATATTTATTTATTATTATATTTATTATTGGTCGACATATTTTCGACCAATCCCAAAAAAACATGATTTTGGAACGGAACGGGAGGGGTGGGGGAAAATTAGGAACATATTAATGATCCCAGAGCCAACTTGTGGGAGGATCCGCTGAAGGTTCCAAGTCCCTATCTCTAACCATTTAGCACCCAGATATTCGAAAACATAAAAAAGGATGTTCTTTTTATTGCTCATTCTGCAAAATTTGAGTAATAAAAAATGTTATATCGGTAACAACTATTGAGTTCTACTTGTGCATACTAAAAATTTAGAACAATGGAACAAATTCTATCCTGTAATATTAATCACAGTTCATTTTTTAGTAATTAACTATCTACCGGAGCTTTTTGAAAAAAATGCGAAAAATGAACAACTTCAACATATCGAATCCTCAACTTACCATCGTGGTAAGATCCCCATATTAACCCTGAACATGGATGTTAGTTCATACTTAAGATATTTGCAAATAACAAAAACATTCTCTGAAATCATTCCTTAATCCCTAGTTTTTCCCCAAACGTACGACTTATTTCGGAACGGAGGGAATATTTTTTTATTTAAAAGTTAAAACTTTTTAAAATGTGATAAGCCGGGGGCAGAAATCATAAGATTTTAAATTAAATAAATATAAAAATGTTCGTCAAATTCAATAAATTTTCCGCACAATCATAGGATGCTTGATGCAAAATAAAATTATAAAAGATAATTTTTTAAACGAGTTGGTTTAAATTTGCTTTTTTCCAGTATAAAGATACAATACAAGTATAAAGTACGTGCTATCACTTTCAAAGGTTTCTTGTAAGTTAACCCAAATCAATTTTGATACACATTTCCAGCTGGGTAGACGCCAAAAATGTCAGGTGAGTGGTAAATGTTTTACTCGTTTCTGTCCAGAATTCTCAGAATATTCACGAAAAATGTCCTCTGCAGGCCCATCTAGCAGTGTCAAGGGCCCAACGGGACGCGTGAGTGGCCAGAGAAGCGCTCCTAAGGGCAAGATAGGCCGTGCACCGACATCCGTGGCCACTTTCCGGAACTTTGAGCGTGAGGCTGAATTAATGTCAGATGGGGGCGCTCCACCAGGGAAACGTGTATGTCTCAGTGATCTGTTCAGACCCCCTGTGGAGCTGTTGCATCGAGGCACCTGGGAGAGTGGCCGGGAAATGGCACGGACAACTGACAAGTGGCTTCTGGTGAATCTGCAAGACAATGGAGATTTCAAGTGTCAATGTCTCAACAGGGATGTCTGGAGTGATGGAGTAATCCGTGAGATTCTGCAAAAGTACTTTATTATGTGCCAGGTGAGCTCAAGCAGCGAAGAAGGAGAGAAGTTCAGTGCTTTCTACCATGCTACGAGTCTCCCTTTTGTTACTGTCATCGATCCCCGGACCGGCGGGGCTGCTGATACCTGGCCATCTGATCTTCAGCCTGACGATGTTCGAACACGCCTACTTCACTTTTTGCGTCGTCAGCCAAGTCCATCAGCTCCTTCAGATTCCAGAGAACCATCCCCAGAACCTGTTCTACCATCAATTGCTGCTGCATCCACAACCAAGTCTATTCCTGTGCCTACTCCGGATGCACTGTCGGAGGAGGAACAGCTGCGACTGGCCATTGAGAATTCCCTGCGAGAAACCACAGCTGCAGAATCAGTTGCCTCAGGAGCCACAAGTAAGGAAACTACCCGGATTCAGCTGCGGTTGCCCAGCGATACCACCGAACTCCTCACCTGGTCATCCAGTGCCACAATTGAGCAACTGGGGCAGCATGTGCGTCAACACCATGGCGCTACAATTGGATGCAAACTCATTTGTGCAGCCACTCGCACAAATCTCCTCACGCTCCCGCCGCCCACGACACTCAAGGAGGCCCAGCTGCATCCCAGTGCTGTCCTCTATCTCCATCTCGATGACGACTGAAGAGCCGTGCACACCAATAAATTCTTGCTTTTCCTCACATCTCGTTTTTAATTTCCGGACATTTCAGGCGGGAAGGGAAATCATCAGTGTCCACTGGGAAAAGTTTGAAGGGTCTCTAAACCCTCCTAAACCTAAAGAATTCTGGAGGAACGCAATGAGAAAGAAGTCATGGAATTTGTAGATAAAAATCTCATCGAAACTGGTCGAAGAAGTCACAGGTACGCTAGAAAATTAATTGCATTTAGGAATTATTCAAAAAAAAAAATTTCTCTCGACAAAGCTTTCTGGAAAAAATAGAAAATTTAGTTGGCCGATTATTATTCATTATTTTTAATTTAATTTCCCTTTTTTAATAATAAATTCCAATGCAATTTATACATTTCCTTGTTACAAGAGGGGTATGTCATTGCTAGAAATGGGAGACAATCTCTGTTTCGAAAACCCTGAAAAATATTTTGCAAGACTCACAAAAACTGACAATTAGGTGTGATTCCTTCTAATCACACCTATTGTAATCCTCGGATTTTCTCAAAGTGCTCAGATCGTCCTGAAATTCACAAGGTATATGTTTTGAACATCCCTGATGCCGAAAATCATAAGCCGGCAATTTTGGGTCCGGCCGTCCGTAGTACGCAATATCTCTGGTTTGGAAAGCGATACACTTGACTCTTCGTTATCCGGCTGACTGGGGGACAACATGACATTTAGGTTTTTTGAATGATCAACGGTTTTTATATTTTATGCTGTGTGAATTTATTTTCTGTCTGACAAAGAGCAAAAGAATTTTCTTCATGGTGTGCTTATGTTTCATTTTTTGTCACAATATGTATTAAAAACTTCGATACAATGATAATAATACTTTAATTCACTCTGGACAAACTGCATGCTTCGTAAAAAATCGTTTTGAATACATCAACCGCCAGTGTTTGGCAGCTGTCACCCGGATAACGAAGAGCTGAGTGTATCTTTTTCGAAAGTTTTTTGAAAAAACCAGTTCTAAACCGGTTAAAAATCACGTTTTGTAGTTTACCTCGAAATCTAAGCATGCGATTTTGAAAATTTTATGTTTATGTTGTAGCCCAGAAAATTTAGACCAATTTAAAAAAAAAATTAAGACATCCGTCGAACAGTTCTTAAGATATTTCACTTTAAAGATTTCAATTTTAAGAAAATTTGCTAATATCGTCAGGCGGAAAAAAAGCGGGAGAAACGGCGTCGGACAAGCTTTTCCCATATATATAGCACTCTCTCACTCTCACTTTCTCTCTCTCTGTCTCTCTACATAGTGAGCCTATATTCGAAGATTTGTAAGGTGGTTTATACAAGGTAAGGTAAGGTGGTTTTCGCGGATTTTCACGGGGCATGTATTTTTTCGCGGATTTTCGCGGGGTGCGTATTTTTTTCACGGATTTTCGCGGGGTCCGAAAATTTCCGCGGATTTTAGAGGGGCACGAATTTTTAAGAAAATTTGAAATATTTTCGCGGATTTTCGCGGGGCTCGTATTTTTTCGCAGATTTTCCCGGGGCGCTTATTTTTTTCACGGATTTCCGCGGGCTCCGAGAATTTCCGCGTTTTTAGAGGGGCACGAATTTTTTCGTGGATTTTTGTGTAACGAGTCTTTCGCGGATTTTCACGGGGCGTGTATTTTTTCGCGGATTTTCGCGGGGTGCGTATTTTTTTTCACGGATTTTCGCGGGGTCTGAAAATTTCCGCGGATTTTAGAGGGGCACGAATTTTTAAGAAAATTTGCAATCTTTTCGCGAAGCCCGTATTTTTTCGCGGATTTTCGCGGGGCGCGTGTTTTTTTCACGGATTTTTGCGGGGTCCGAAAATTTCCGTGGATTTTAGAGGGGCACGAATTTTTTCGCGGATTTTTGTGTGACGAGTCTTTTTCGCGGATTTTCACGGGGCGTGTATTTTTCACGGATCTTCGCGAGACGTGAATTCTCTCGCGGATTTTCGCAGAGTGTGAATTTTTTTCTACTAGCAAATTGATAATTCGATAAATTATACGATGCACTTTCATCGCTTTTAAAAATTTGTTGAGGATTTTCATTCAGCACTATAAGCAATTTACACTACAATAATACTACTTAATAAAGAATATATTTTTTTTATTGAAAAAAAAAAAAGATATTAAAATTTAAAAAAGACGGAACCAGGGATCGAACCCGCGGTACTCCCGTTGAATGTCCTGCGCTGTACGTACCGCTGAGCCACCGCATGCAGTCTCATTCGAATTTTCTTTATTATGTGCTGCATATTTTCAACTTTGGGGAATTAAAAAAAAGAAAATTAACCAAATTTCGCACTTTTTGAATATACCACGTTTAATTTGATGCCTTTCTGAGAAATTTCGCGGTCCGCGAAGAAACGCGGTAATACCCTTAAGGTACCGTTATGGAAATTTAATTTTTTGAATTCATTTACTCGAATCGAATATTTGAACTTGATTTTTTTGTAGAAATTATGATAATTTTAATTATTTATATTAATATATTAAAAGATATTTAAATTGTATCACATACATATGTTAATTCGCGCATGTCGCAGTATTACTGGTCAGCCGGGTAAGTTTTTCAAAAAAATCAACATTTCCCCTCTTCTGCCCCTCTTTCGATTGAAAAGTTTTGACGTCATCAGCACATCGAATGTCAGAAATATAACCTCAAAGTGTTGATTCGATTAAAATTCACATAGCAATTTTCACGCAAGTATTTCGCAATTTTCCACTTTTATACGGTGTTTTCCCACAGAAACATAGCATCAAATGTAGCTTGAGCTTTCCATCAGCAAAGATATCCAGTAAGTTGAGTGGAAATTCTGGTGAAAGTGTGTTAAAATGGCAAAAACAGAGTTGGTTGTTTGTGTGGGGCGCTCCGTCGCAAAAAAAAAATTATCTAATCTTTGTTTTTCCGTTAGCTCACTGAGATTTTTCATTCGCATTTATCATGTTCTTAAGAGTTCTGTGCAAAAGGAAGACTTTAGGATTGGTTTTGTGGGTGATTTTGGTGCTTTTTTTCTTAGCCGAGTTTCTTTTTTGTTTGCTTTTGTGACAGGAAATGGCAAACCATCCGGATGACTTTGATCAGCAGTTTCAGGCGGATCTCGAGAAAGCCACAGCCTTGAGTTTGGAGTCACTGGCCCTGGAGCAGTTCCGCAGGAAGAAATTGGGTCTGCCACCAATTGAAGAGTCCGGTAAGTTTCAATTTATTTACTGTGCCTGGATTTATTTTTGATGTTAGCGTGATTCTTTCAAAGTCAATTTACTGATTCTTTAATAATTAAAGCTGAAAAATGAGACAACCTCTTCTACTTTATCTGGATTTAGAAAATCTACCAAAAATGACTCTTAAGTTATCCCAATCAGTTGAGAAAGACAGTTTTTAGGGGTCCCGGTCAAAATCCCGAATTCTTATAGTTAGTCAAAGGGAAATCTTCTGTGTTTTGTGAAGTTATTCAACATATTTTCCTCCAATAATTTAATCCCTTTCAGGATTTTAGAAATTCGGAATTTTGGTTTTCGGGATTTTGCCTTTCGGGATTTTGGCTGCTACCGAGTTTTTAGATAATTTTATTCTTTTTACTAGAGTGACTTCAGTGTAGTAGTTGTTCATTCATTACCACAGCTATTGTAATTGAGCGGTCCGGTCGCCGCCTCCGATCATCTTCGCGGAGTGACTGCACCTAATTTATACTCAATTGCTAATATCACCAGATACTTTAACTGGTCTAGGCTCAGTAGATTATTTCTGCGGTTTGAAAAAAAATCTTAATGGATTGTCTTAAGAATGTGACCTAGCTCCTGCAACACATTTTCAGAAATCAATATAAAGTAAAAGTTGTTTTATTCTGAAATTTTTAACTTTTTTTTTTATTTTTGAAGCTCAAAATATCAATTTTTCTGTTTCTTGTTCGTAATAGGCCTTGTTCTTATAAAATTGCGTACCTAGCAAATAGGAAACGCTGAAACTTAGCAAAACTGTGCTAATGCATTAGCAAAATTAATTAGACTCTCTCAAATTCGGGCATTTGGGACCGAAATGTCATCCGAATTAGAAAGAAATTCGGGCGACAAAGTTTTTGAAATGCAACGATTTTTTTTATTCATCTTCACACTCATTAAGTTTACTTACTCATATTTATAGTAAATGTCATAAAAATCCCTTAATGCAAAATCACATCATAACTAAGGCAATTTTATTCAAATTTAAGTATATGTCCTTCATTTAATTACCAAGATCAAACTTGAAAAATGTCAACAAACTTTTTCAAATTTAACTGCTGCCCGAATTAAAAAGTATACCGATCTTAAAAGAGCCGAATTAGCGAGAGTCTACTGTGTTTTAATCCTTTTAGAACAATTGGGTCACAGGTTATCCAAATCATTTTCCTATGACTATCAATGTTTATTTATTTATTATTTGTTTATTTATTATAATTTTCTTTTTGAATAATGCTCAGCGCACAATAACTTTTGTTTGTAAATATATTTTTCAAATTTCCTATGAGAGTGAGAGAGATGACTAGATCTAGGCCTCACTCACTCTCATAAAAATGTCAAAAACATGTTTACACAGCAAAAGTTATTGTGCGTTGGACATAATGCCCAACGCGCAATAACTTGTTTTTTTTTAGTATGTTTTCAAAATTTCCTATGAGAGAGAGTGTGATTGCTAGATCTCTGTTTCATTCACTCTCATTGAAATGTCAAAAACATGTTTACTAAACAAAAGTTATTGTGCGTTGGGCATAAAGAATGATCATTTTCACTCTTATAAAAAATATTTATAGATTTTGTAGTGTCTAGTTTGTAGGGATTGTAGAAGCATTAAAACCTGCCACAAGCAACAAAGACTCTGCTTTGGCAAAATTTCCACTCTTTCGAGACAATAGTCTTCTTCCCAGAACTATTAGTAACGAATAGGCATGCGAGTAAAGGGAGATCTCTCTCTCTCTCTTGGCAGACTATTGTGAAGTACAGACGTGCTTAGGGACAGGTCATCGCGGACACCCTGGGACCCATCTCAGTTAGCTGACATTCTTTACAATCTCAGCTTTTGTGGTCCTAGGTGAAACCTGACTTCATCAGATCGGTCCTAAATTTAGAAATTACACGTTTTGACACTTATACACTCAGTCCCTGAATTAGGCACTTTTTCGGGACCGAAAAAATGCACGAAATGGCATTACGCATCGAGAAAATTTACATACGTGAAGAGGCTTTCTTTTGAGTAAATCGGCCATACTATACGACCGTATTAAACGAATTTCGCGCGGAGTAAAACACTGTGCAACACGGTTTTTGTCTCAGAGGTCTCACTCAGTACTTTTGATAGAGTTGAGTCCCCTGATTAAGAATATGGTCTTGGTTTTGCACAATCACGTCACAATTTTTTTTTATTAATACTTTTATATTTTTTCTGCCTTGCCTTACATTACCCTTTATATCTCAAGTTCTAGCGAACAGAATTTAAAAATTGTGGGTCTGTTGGAAAGGTCATTAGTTGTGCTTCAATTTTGATAAATACAAAAAACTTTGTAAAACCACTCTTTCAGGGTGTAAAATTGAAGTTTCTCTAAAAACTTCCAAAAAAATGGTATTTGAGTGAGGTTGTAAAAAAATTTTATAAAATAAACTAAACAAAATATTAAAAATTCATTGACACCAGATGATAGGCAACACTTAGGACTACAATTTTGTTTATCTGAGACATCGCGCTTCTATCACTCTAAAGGCCTCATTTGTTGGTTTTTGTCATTTTCCAAAAATATGAAATACCTATTTTAGAGCAAATTCCCTAAGGATAACTGACTGAGAAAATATAAAACTTACATGAAACATACATAAATGTTGAGATTCTTCTTTAAATCGATTGAAGGGCCATTAACATAATTTTCATTTCCATCCCCAATTAATATGTCGCTAGAAGAAACCCTTAAACTCCTTTTGGAATGCTCTTTTCATGACAAGTAGAAAACACATCAGCGAACATTTCGCACATTATATTATTATTGCTCATATATATCAATGACTGCGGATCATACTTTCATTTCAAATTAACCTGTACTAGAAATATTAATAGATAGATACATGGAAAGAAATAGTAACAAAAATTGCATATACTTAAAAGGAAAACTGAGAGCTTCATAATGAGGGTTGATTGGGGTTGGATATGAAAATTATGTTGATGGTCCTTCAATAGATTTAAAGACGAATCTCAACATTTATGTATGTTTCATGTAAGTTTTATAAGATATTTTATCAATTATCTTTAGGGAATTCGCTCTAAAATAGGTATTTCATTTATTTCATATTTTTGGATAATGACAAAAACCAACAAATGAGGCTTTTTTTAGAGTGATAGAAGCACGATGTCTCAGATAAACAAAATTGTAGTCCTAAAAGTGGTGCCTATCGCCTGGTGTCAATGATTTGTTTAGTTTATTTTATACAATTTTTTATAACCTCACGCTAAGATATTTTTTTTGGTAATTTTTAGGGGAACTCCAATTTTACACCCTGAAAAAGTAGTTTTACAAAGTTTTTTGTAATTGTCTAAATTGAAGCACATCTAATGACCTTTCTAATGGACCCATACTTTTTAAGTTCTGTTGACCAAAACTTGAGATATAATGGATAATGTAAGGCAAAGCAGAAAAAATATTAAAGTATTAATTAAAAAAATTGAGACGTGTTTGAACTAAACCCATATCCTTAATCAGGGGACTATATCAAACGTACCATGTGAGGTTTCTGAGGCAGAAAAAGTTGTCAATTTGTTGCATAGTGTTGCATAGAGAATTCTATGCTATAAAACTTCATTTATTAAACAAGAACTTCACAAGATAATTTATTTTCATTCGTGAACACACATGCATACATAACCTCAAAATTATTTTAAATGTAACCGTCGACAACTTGTCCGGATTACGCCGATCCGGATTAGAGAGCGGGCACTTTAATTGCCGCTGAAAAGGCAATTATGACGGACGAAGACGAACGAAAAAGAAGGAACACACAGAGCACAAAAGTTTATCTAGACTATACATTTTAGGAGGGGTCATCGAATACTGAAAGTCAATATCTCTTACCGTTTGAACTTTATATGGGTCAAAAGACTGAAAAAATGCGAAAATAGTATTTTTAAAATAGATTACTGAACCTCACCGATTTATTACCGATTGTAACCGTTTTCCGTTTTTCGCGTTCAGATTACAATTTTTTAATTCTTTATTTTTTGAAAGTGTTGGCGGAAGTGGGGCACCTTTGAATGTGGGGCAGCTTTGAAATTGGGATTTTCTCATATATTTAAATAAAATTGAGCCTTATCGTGATATTATTTAGCTGCACAAACAGATTGAGAAGCTAAATTATATCACGATAAAGCTAAATTTTATTTAAAAATATATTTTAAAAAACTCCAATTTCGAGGATGCCCACTTCCCCCTAGCACAAAATCATTATTTTCTTTTTAACTTTACAATGAAAGAATCACAGATTCCATAACGTCACACAGGCTTATCACAATTTTTTGTTGTTAGCTTTGCGTCTCTCGAATTCAGCTCCGAAGCCTCCTACCAGGAGATACAGTGAGATTCACTCGAATGTGAATCGACGACAGGAGGAGGATCAGCCGGATTTGATATCTTTTAGCAATGCTGAGGTCATTCAGGAGGCGCCCAAAGTTGAAGATACTGCTCACAGTAATTTTGTTCAATTGGTGGATCAGATGCATAGCCTTAGGGCTAAGCAGTTGAGTGAGGTCGGTTTTAGGAGTCAAAGCCTCAGTCCAGCTGCCTATTCGTGGCAGGTGGTCCCCTATAATCTCAATCAGTCTGCTGCTAGTCTCAGCGCACAGCCTTATCATCCGATTCAGGGTCAAGTCAATCCCTTCCAATATCCCGATCATGCCATCCAGAAACCTGTCAATTCCTCAGCTCCATTGACACCGGAACAACTTACGAAATTGTACAATATGAATGCCTATCCTCAGGCAGGACCATCTCATCAGCCAAGTCCTCCCATCTACACTGGATACTATCCCTATCCAGCTTCCCATTCCCAAACACCAACTCTGCCTCCTCCTAGACCCACAACTCCAGCCAATATTGGATTTGTGGCCAATCCTGAGTCAGCTTTAGTTCTTGTGCCCAAGACAACGACCCAAGAAACTCCCCATCAGCCGCCTCCAGTGCTGCCCAAAACCTCAGCCACTTACGCACCGCCGAGAAATCCAAAGAAGCCAATGGATGATCTCATTGATCTGGGCAGTGGACTGGACAATAAATCCATCGATAAGTTCGTTAATTTACAAATTTTTCCCCTTGAATTTAATTCTAACTGCATTTCTCTTTGTTTTTTTTTTTAGAGTGAGCGTTCTCGAGGCATTTGATCCACTTCTGAGTGATGAGACTGGCTTTGACAAAGGTAAAAATCCTAAGATACATTTTTGAGGTATTATCTACATTTAGTGAGAGAGAAAGGGAGTATTATTGAAGTCAGGGAAAGACAATTTGAAAAATTAATGAAAATTTTGAAGGTGGAATTAGTCAATATTCAGTGCCTAAATTTACAACAATTCTGGTAAGTATTGGACTTCTAAGTCACACAAATTAAAATTTTAGCCACGCCCCCTTTGAGAGCTCAGGTCAATTTTATTTGACATTTTTAAATTATCAGTGTTACGGCGTTATCACATTTGCACATTAAAATTTTAATGTGATTCACATTAATTGTCGCTTGTGAGCGTCCAAATATGTTATTTGTGTCTTTGAGTCACTTAATATTTGGGGTTTTCCTATTTATTGATAAAGAAGTGGAGTTGGCCTGCAAAAATAAGTTTAAATTTACCTAAAGCATAAATATTTTTCACATTAAAAAAGTAAAGAGAAAATCGCATTAATTTTTCGCATTAATGCTATAAATCAATGTATATCAAATTTTGCGGGCCAAGTCTACCTTTTTATCAACAAATAGATCAAATTTTGAATATAAAATGATTCAAACACACAAATTACACATTTAGACTGTCACCGGCGACAATTAATGTGAATCATATTAAAATTTTAATGTGCAAGAGTGATAACACAGTTATAGATAGAGAATGCGCTTGAAAAAAATAAATTGAATACGAAAATTGAGACATTTTCGATCTGCAATAAATTATATTCGGATGGCAAAATTCATCTTCATGGCGCCGACGCACCTTTTAGATCAGGAAAATTCTGTGAAATTAAAATGTGCATCTTTTTTCTTTCTCAAACGTTTTGCTATGTCTGTTTCATTTTCTCGTACTCAAAATTGGATTGAACTAAATTGAATTTTAATGGCTCTGGCACTCCTTTTAGATCAGGAAAATTTCATGAAGTCGAAATTGGAATCCCTTTCTTTCTCACACGTTTTTCATATGTCCATCTCATTCTTTCACATTCTTCTTCTTCTTTTAAACATCACAACGAATTCAATTTAGCTCGATCGAATTTGAAGTGCGAAAAAATGAGATAGATATAATGCAAAACGTGTGAGAAAGAAAAGAACGTGAATTTTGATTTCATGAAATTTTCTTGAACTAAAAAGTGTGCCGGAGCTATAAAAGAAGAAGAATGAGAAGGAGTATGACAGTAATGCAAACAATTTGAGAAAGAAAATGATATGAATTTCGATTTCAAGAAATTTTCTTGATCTGAAAGATGTGCCAGCATCATTATACAGTAGACTCTCACTCAATCGGGTCTTTTTCAATCGGATGAAAAATTTTGTTGACAATTTTCACGTTTAATTATGAAGCTAATTACTCAAATTCGCTGTAGTTCTTCCTATTTTATCGTGATTCTTTATAATTGAGCGCTTTTTGTGGAATTTACAAAGGCTTTGATGCCCAATTCTATCGATAAACCGAATGACATTTTGCCCCAAATGCCCAATTGAGAGAGAGTCTACTGTAAATGTAGGGGGAGACTGGGGAAGAATTAGCTAGGGTTAGAATTAGACAGTGTGGCGTTATAATTTTCCTAAGAAAGAATATTGCGTAAATTGCTATTTATTCAGATTAATTAACGGTCTTTCTATTCCTTGAAATGTTACTCAGTTTGATTCAAATATGTTTTTCACAAATTATAGGCAGAGACAAATTTCCTTTATTGGCTCATTTTACCCCGATCTTCCCTTATTTTTGAGATAGTTCAAAAGCAAATCAATCAATTCATTGGATATGTTTTACATTACAAACTATAAAGGTGGATATTCCATTCGTGTATTCGAATGACCTTCAAAAACTCCTTTAATACTGACTTAAAGGTCATTTGCCTAAATCCTTCTAGAATGCATGTTTCCCGACCAGGATAGAATAGCCTAATTCAGATCCTGCTCGAAATGGGAATATTTTTATTCAAAACTTATCAATATGAATGAATTTTCGATTTATCTGGAGGATTATGCGTAAAGAAAATATGCATAAAAAAGGAGATTTATTTCGAAAAGTACAGAAACACACCATTGTATACGCAGAACACTGTCGATCGTGGAACGAGTATCGTACGGAGTAAAAGTAGTTAAAAAGTTCAATAGAAATTATAAATAGTAGTTTTTGCTCTGAGTTCTTCAATAAATTGTTAGAATATTCAAGAATTTTGCCCTAATAAAATAAATTAAAGCATAAAGTGTTTTCAAATTATCCGCGTCACAAAATAGTAAGGGCGACTGGGGCAAAAAGTCACGAATTGAAAATTTCACAGTTCAATATTTTTCAAGAGAAGATAGCGGTTTAAAAAATTCCTGAAATGTCGTAAGTTTCTTAGAATTCGAACAAGGAATTTAGAAAATAAAAAAAAATTGAAATTTTTAGCCCTATTTTTGAAATATTTTCCTTACAGCGGATATCAATTTTTACCTATTTATTTTCTAAAATTGATGCACTACACTAGTGAATATTTTCTAAAGGATTTGGATTCTTTGAATATGAAGCTGCTATCTGTTTTAGCATTCTAAAAAATAGATTTAATTAAAATTGCTACTTTGGGTAAGAAGTAATAAAAGGTATGGGGCAAAAAGTAACAAAAACTTAAGGAATTTATGACGTCTCACGACGAAGAGAAACGTCATTGCCATGTGTCGCTGTTTGTTGCTGTAGACAGTGATGGTGATGAAGATCCGAAAAAATTAAATAATATACACGGCCTAATGTATACTTTAGAGCAGATAAGAGCAAGAATCGTTTGAAACTGAACAAACGTCAAATAGAAATTGTAAGTCAATGGTCAAAACGCTACCTGTGAATAAAAATTCGTATTAATTAATTTCGTCAGATATCTTTAAGATCTCTGCAGAAAATATCTACACCTCTGCCGAAAATCTGCTGATAAATCTGTAGATATTTCTACGAATTTTATTTGGGCTTGGGACAAAATTCGTCAGATTTTTTTGCAGATTTTCTGACGAATCCTGGTGCATATTTTGACGAATTTCTGTAGATATTTTACCGATTTTCTGTAGTTTTTTTTTCTACATTCCAGACTTTCCAGACAGCTGTGTCTGAAAAGATGGTATATTTTTCACTGAAGTTTGCAAAATTCAATAGAGTATTCTTGGTGATATCACAGTGTTTATATAAAATAAAGAATTCTGTGACGCCGTGTTATAAGTAGAGAATAGTGAAGTAAAAACTTTAAAAACAATGTCGACCTAAATTTCGTGTTTTTGTATCATTCTATTAGCGATTTTTAAGAAATTAGTATTTTTGCTCGCATTTTTTTTTTATTTATCGAAAATGTTTAATCGGTAATGCTTGTTAAGCAGAGCATACCATTTTCTTTGTAACTTCTACAGTTTCTTGATAAATCAACAATATTTTTGTTGAGACAATGGAGACTATACAGATTTCCTATGCAGAAATTCTGCCGAGAATCTGTAGATTTTCGGAAGAATTTCTGCCGATTTTCTACAGATTTTCTAGGCAGAAAATCTGCCGAAAATCTACAGATCTTCTCTGAATGCACTAGAATATACCGTTACAATTCAAAAACCTCCGAGTAAAATCGGCAGGTAGAGCAATGATTTGACGGGTTCTTTCCATAATTTTTTTTGTTTTGTTTTTATTTTGCACTTGACATTTACTCGGCAACTCTTCGGCAGATTTCGTCATCGCCCAATTCGCCATTTTCGTCTTTTGAGGATGATTTAATAGAATTTTCTTGGCAATAAGAACGCTAATTAGAAAATTCTGGGGCGCTTTGGTAACTTATAAAAAAATAAATTATCCGTCTTGTTACTTTTTGCCCCAGTCTCCAAGGCGTATATCAAAAATGATTTCACAAATTGGCTTCCAATGGTAAGCAAGCATGCCTAAACCCGAATTGTATAATCCCGAGATCCCTTATACTGTGCTTATTAAAGAAAATTTCTGTATTCCCATTTGGAGCTGGTTCTGAATTAGGCTATTTTACCCTGATTTAGACAGGTTCAGAATAATTTGAAAGCCTAATAAATATCGTAATTGTTTGAATTAATTCAAAGCAATAGCTCTCGAGTAGGCGTGGCTAAGAAGGTCCAATACTGCATACTGGCATTTTGCCAAATACAAAGGGGTAGGGGAGGGTTAAAATATAATGTTGAAGTTACATTTACAAGAGGTGCCCTCATAGTTTAGTAAAATAGAATTCAATTGTCTTTTTTTATTACTTAATTATTCCAAATGGTGCTTTAAATTGGTTCTAGAGCAACCTTTGCACCTGCATTTAGAAATCCTATGCACTGATTTGAATAAATTTCTTATTTACTATTTGAATATTGTGAATATGAATGTTGAACATATAATTCTTAATAAAAAAAAGCCAAAAAGTGCCCCAAAAAAGTGATCAATAACTAAAAGTAATTACATTGGACGTGTTATTACATTAAAAATGCGTTTGTAACACGCAAGGGGCTTTTACTATATATTTTTCTATTTTGTAAAATATGTACTAAAAAAAATGCAGAGTATAAAAATAGATAAACCTGTTTGGCATGAGTTAGAGAAAGAGGGAAGATGTAGTTGAGAAGTATTTTTATCTTATCTGAAGAGCAAAAAAAAAGAGTTATCTCTTCTAATTGCTAGTAATATTACGTAATTTTACGGTAAAATGTTTCTTCGAATTCTATCTAAAATATCTGCAAACAGTGCGTGCTGTAATCTATAATGTATTATTTTTGTTGAAATGAAAGCAAAAAGAACATCCTCATTTCACAATGACAAAAAAAATTGACAAAAAAACATTGAGACATTTGTTGCATTTTGGAATCATTCAAGAATTGAGAAAATATACGAGAGATTTTCAAAAAATCAATATTGTGTTTTAATTGGAAAGCTGATAAGAATCTTTTTACAATCATTTGCCAATGATTTCCTTGTGCCCGTGTATATTTTCTCAAATCATTCTTGAAATGATTACAGTGTCAGTCTTTTCTTTCTGTTTTTGAGAGTCCGTTTTTTGCATCTTCTTCAAAATATCTCTTGTAGATGATAATGCATCGGAGTGCACCAATAGCTACTATTCGGAATATGATCCTTTTGACTATCTGTACAGTTCGGGAGGAACACAGTACTCTGATCCAGTCTATGAGGCAGTTAACAAAACAGAAAGAGGCATTGTTGCAGGAAATGGTGAGTTTATTATTCATAGTTCATCTATTTCAAGGAACTTTCCCATTATAAATCCCATAGCAACTTTATTAATTTTCATTGAATGAATTCCGAAGTAATAAAATACAATCAATTGAGTTATAAAAATTTTTCAATTATCTGAAGGCGAAAATTTATTGTCCATGTAACGAACATACCGAAAGGCGGGACAATTCATATAAGCAATAAGATAGGAAAATTAGTTAGTCAATACCTAAATAACACAAACTGGACACAGTAAAAATTTATATAATTTTTACTACCCAAATAACAGAATTTTCTCACGAATAGGCATAAATAATTCTCTCGAAATAGATTTAAAGTGCAAGATATAGTATTTGTAGTAATTACTTTTGTCATCTTAAAAGCAGAAGTAAGTTTACTTACGAAAATTTTACGTTAAATATACGTTTATATTACGATGTTTTTATATCAGTTTCGTATCATTCCACTTAGCTATGGTTCTTTACAATCTCAGTTTATGTGGTTCTTGCTGAAATCCGACTTCGGCAGATCGGGCTTAAACTTTTTATGAACATATTTTGACACTTGTAGATCATGAATATGATATTAATATTAATATAAGCTGCTTTTGAGCTATAGTGTTCTTGAAAGCATATTTCAGAGATACAGAGTTTAAAGAATTTCATATTTGAATAATATCGGCCACCGGCGTCTTAGCGTTGGTGACCACCCTCCAGAGTGAAAACAGTAGAAAACTCTTTTACAAGTTGTATGAGCAATATGCATTCTACAAAAAGAGTTTATGAGAAAAAAATAAAATAAAATAAGCAAGAGAAAAAAAGAGAGGAAAGAAAAAAAGCCTAGGACATTAAAAAACCTAGGATAAGTCACCATATACCAAAGATATCTCGAAAAAACATATTTTTAGTGGAAAGGAGAGGAGTGGGGGGGGGGGCGAAATTAAGATCATATTTGGATTCCCAGGCTCAACTTGTGGGGAAATACAAAGAATATTCCGTTGCTGTCTCTCACCATTTAGCGTCTTCACATGAAAAACGCATTTTTGACCTTTTATACCTTGCCACATCATTAAAAGGATCAAATTTGTCCAAATTTGATCCTTTTGCAAAGGATGGATCAAATTTCGAACTTTGAATGCACATTTATCATAATAGAACATGTTAATTTGATCCATCCTTTGTGAGTAAAGTGAACAAAAAATCTCTGAAATCAAGGACTATCTAAAGAATTCTTTGGGTCCAAATTAGGGGATATACCAAGTATCATTGATCAACTTGATTTCGAGTTGGAGAACTTCCCTTGTCAGAGAAGCGAAAGAGAAATCAACCAATGTTAGCACTACGTTCTCCCCAAACGGTTAAACTCCGTCCTTAGTATTTGAATTGATATCATAAATGTCTTTAGGAGTGGCGTCGATTTCTCCTAAGACCAATATCCTTCAGGAGGAGTATCATATGATTAGTTTTGAGAGTTAGTTCATGTTGGATCATCGTAAGGAATAGAATAGATCGTTAGGAGGAATGCTGAGGGTTTTGGAGAAACCTCTGGTAGCGAAGGCGCTCATTCACACGATTACCATAAGGCCTCTGTCCTTACTGATTCCCTGACAGATCGAACACCAAGCATTCAGTGAAGTTTTAATTTTGATGAGAGGTTAAAGTTTCGAAATCTTGGATCACAAAAAACTTTTATATTTTCAGAAATTCAACACAAATTAGTCGGGCTTAAATTTTAGTATGTTTATAGGTGGTTCTTAGATCTTTCGATAAAAAAATTAGGTACTTCTTCCGACACTTCTGACCCGAGTGACGACGTGCCTTAAAATCAAGCCTAAAATTGTTGATAATTCCTTTTCTAAATTGTTCAAATTTAATGATTTATGGTGATAATAAAAGGTCTTTTGAACAACTTCGGTTCATTGATCATTGTCATGATCGCTAAAATCTATAATTTGATATTCAAAAAGTATTTTGAAAACTCGAGGTTGCATTTAAATGAAATTTTAGTATGTCGTAATTGAGGCCGAGACCTTTTCAACGATAGGTCGTACGGGTCGTACTCTCTCCACAATGTACCCTGACCCCGGTTATGAATTTTGAGATGGTGAGTTATTCACGTGAGAAATTCACCACTCTTATGCCCTAGACACACTTACGACTTAAGCCGAGTGACGACTTAGTGGAAAATGATGGAAATGCAGTTTAACCATTATTTCAAATAAAATTATGCTAAGTCGTCTCTCGGCTAATCCTTAGGTCTGTCAAGGCCCTTAGATTAACTTTAGTAAGCGTCTTGTAAATCTTTCGAAAAAACTATCATGTAAGTTTTTTTAGATTCTATAATATGCTGGACACATCTATGACTTAAGCCGAGAGACGGCTTAACGTAATTATATTTAACATAGTGATTATTACATTAAATTTCCATCAGTTTTTCACTAAGCCGTCTCTCGGCTCAACCCGTAATGCCCTAGATACACTTACGACTTAAGCCGGGAGACGACTTAGTGGAAAATTATGGAAATGTAGTTTAATCATTATTTCGAATAAAATTACGCTAAGGCGTCTCTCGGCTAATCCTCAGGTCTGTCGAGGCCCTAAGTCTATTTAGGGCATAAGTCTGCTAAATTCACTGCAAACCGCTCAGGAGTGCCTTCCCATAGCGTGGATGCTTCTTCGGTGCTCTTGGCGGTTGCAACAAATATAGACAGAAAGCAAATGCAGTTAGCTCAGTTGCTGATCCAACCAACGTTGTATGATAAGTCCTTTTTGCTTCGAAATTGTTGGGTATGTTCTCGATATGAATCAAAATATACAAAATATACATGATTTTGTTTTTTCCTAGAAGTTTTTAAGGTAATATTGACGTATGAAGGGGAAAGGGCGGTGGTTACCGACGACTGAAAGTCGATATCTCTTAACGTTTGATCTTTAACTTGAGAACAAGTATAAGGTTAAATAAAAAAATAATTACGGGTACCTTATCGAATTTATACCGATTGAGGGCGGTGCAGCCAGATTGAAAATTTCAATACCTTTCAAAAAAAATCAAATTTAAGCAAATCAGTGGAAAAATTAGCCTTCTAGATTGATTAAACTTTGAACTTCAAAAATTTAAAATGGTGATTTTTCGGTATTATGCCCAGCGCACAATAACTTTTATTTATAAACATGTTTTCAAAATCTTGTATTAGAGTGAGCGAGATGACTAGATTTAGATCTCACTCACTCTCATTGAAATGTCAATAATATATTTACAAAACAAAAGTTAATGTGCGACAGGCATTATGCCCAACGCACAACAACTTTTGTTTAGTAAACATGTTTTTGACATTTTAATGAGAGTAAGTGAGATCTAGCTAGATCTAATCATCTCGCTCTCTTTCAAGGGAAATTTTGAAAACATATTTACAAACAAAAGTTATTGTGCGTTGGGCATTTGGCATCTATGGATGAAGTGTTCGCTTGGGTTTCCTCCGAAACATATAAAAAAATGAAAAAGCCTTGGTTAATTTCGAGGAAAACAAAAGATTAAAAATAATCGTGAATTTTCAGTAAATTTGATAGAATGCATATTATATTTGCGTATAGCACCACCAATAGGATGGAATGTTGCACCGTCAATTGGATGGAATTATGGCCAAATGGGATCTCCACCGCCTCTTCCACCCAGAAATTTATCATCGAGTCAGGATCAATCACCTGACGATGGCACAATAACGCGCCAGTCTATCGATAGAAGAAAATATCCGACTAAATTGTACGAAAATGTTGTGATTCGCAAAATTTACGATGGTGAACTGATGAATTTTTATCGAATGGTTTTGGATGTTCGAATGCGCTATAAATTCAGTGATTTGGAGACGAATGTTGGTCACATTGTGGCATCAGAGTTCGAAAGTTCTTACTCTGAGTCCACGAGCATTAAAATTTTGGTACATCCTGCCCTCGAGGCGATGGATGGAGAGGCTCTTATGAGGAGTATCGAGAGGAATCGTGTGAGCAGCATTGAGGGAATAGCTTTGAATAATGGCAAAGGGCAAATTCCAGGCTATGGTCCACCTATAGTATTTACCTGTGATAGTAAGTTACTGATTTAGTTATCACCAGGAAAAGGAACTAACTTCATTTGGTGCAATATTTTCTTTCAGTTAGTACAACTGTAGAACACGTGATAATGCATGCATTCTGTGAATTAGAAGGCCAAATAAAAGGAGAAGTCTCTGATTTTGCCCTAAAGGTAAGACAAAAAATACAAAGATACTTTTTTTTAAGATAGAAATAATTTAGAAAACGTTTTAACAAGGAAGTAATTAGGAGTTATTGGCATAATATGGACGAAGTGTTTGCCTAAACAATTTTATAAGTCATGTTCGAAAATTAAAAAAAAAAAAAACAAATAGAATGAGAAAGGGTTTTCGAAATAAACCAAAAAACATGGTTTTTAAGGACGAATGATAAGGGGGAAAGATAAAAAGGGGGTGGGTTCATCGAATACTAAAAGTCTATATCCCTTACCTTTTAGTCTTTTGTCCTATTACAAGTCTTTGGACAAATAAAAGAGGTAAAAAAATATTTGAGAGAAATAAATCAAATATAGGTATTTTACCGATTCAGCCGCGCTGTAAATTTTAAGACCTTTCAAAAAAAAAAAAATCCAAATTTAAGCAAATCGGTTAAGAAATACAGTCAAGTGTGCTAATCCGGGCGTTTCGCTATGTGGATCGTTTATGACTAATCCACTTCAAATAATATTTTTATTTTTATTTCCGTAATATAGTCACTACAGTAACATAATATAACTATTCAACTTTGAGAAAAAGCAAAAACAATATTTTTATCCATTAAATAAAGGAGTGTAATCGACTCATTTCAATCTTGTGCCAGCTGGGTTCTTCACTAAAAATTTTCTAGTCAGTGATATTTTCGCTAATGACAGCTGGTTGATTGAAAACATTTATTGTTTTTTCCTTGTGAAAAAAGTATTTTAAATCCAAAGGTTTAAATAAAAGTGGATTAGCGAAAAGGCGACCCAGTTAGTGCATGCTGACTTATTTCAGTATTATCATTATTTTACAAATATTCTTTAATATTTTTGATAATTTTTTTTATATTATGTTTCTGAATGAAATAATGAATAATTCTATGGATTTATTTTTTTTTTTTTTTTATTCAAGAAACCCACCCTTTTCCCCATTATACATATGATTAGGCACTTTTATTAATATCGTGCCGTATAGTTTAAAGTGAACATTTCAGATGTAAATTAGAATTTCAATTAAGCAATTAAGTAGTACACAATTTCTTTTTTTCTAATATTGATGTACATATTTCACTGGGGTGTCCATCACCAAAAATTAAGGAAAGAAAAAAACATTGAATATTCTTATAGTCTTCTATTTTAGAAGATGAAGAATAAATGAAATTTTAAGATTTATTTCTTCATAAATTTTAAGCCAACTGGCTTAGAATTTGAAAATAATAATAATCCAAATATCTTTACAATACTCCAGGGCTGCATGCACGCCAGGCCCACCAAGAGAAGGTAGGGCAAGTCCAAAAAGAAGGCATACTATAAGTATGCACATTCCCTCTACACCTACCCCTTCCCCCCCATAGAACATAGGCACACACAGCCCTGGAGAATTCACGTGATCAAATCAGCTTATTTATAATTATTATCGCATTCATCGGATATTTGGTCTGAACTTGACGAGGAATTTTCATCTGAAAAGTCCATTATATCAGGAGGCTTGGGATCGGTGGAAAGGGAGGAAGCAGGAGAAGGGAGAGGAAGGTTGGGACGTGAAGGGGTAAGGGGACTGTTATCAAAACCTTTGAATTGAAGTAGTATATCAGCAGAGATTGTTTGACGTGTGAGTGAATAATTTTTCTGTGAACTGTTTGTTGGTGAACTTGTTAATGAATAATCTGTTTTTTGTGAATGGGTTTCTTTCAAAGGAGAAACATTTCCGGTTGGAGTATTTAGAATAGATTTTTCTGCAAGAGAAGCATTCAACCTTTCCTCTACATTTTGTCTTTTGTGTTCTTTAATTGTAATCTTAGGAACTTTAGGTTGTTTAATTTTTGGGCTTTTTGGTGATGGACTTACAGAAGTTCGCTTTGTAACCTTGTTTTGATTTATTGAAAGATCAGGTTTTGATGTTGAATTAGATGTTTCAGACTTAAGTGTACTTGCAAAAGTTTTTTTTGATTGATTATCTGGGGCGGTGGGCTTCATGTGTGCTGCAGGTTGGACAAATTTCCGTTTCTTCAACTCCTCTCTGGCTAATTTGTATGGGATCCTCATAGTCACCCTGATGGCGTTGATCTCCTTCTCCTCTATGAATTTTGGGCATGCTCTGCTCGAGCTTGGATGATTCCCAAGGCAATTTACGCATTTGACTGGACCAGGACAGGGCTCTTCATTTCCGTGTAGCGGTTTGGCACAATACCCACAAGTAGGAGTATTCTTCTTCGAATCGCATCTTTTCTTTGTGTGTCCCAGGCGCTGGCATATAACACACCGGAAGGGGGATGGGATGTACAACTCTGTCTTGACGACGAGATATCCAACATTAATTTCAGCTGGGCATATTGGGGAATCGAATGTGAGAATGTGTGTTGCAGTGTCCACCCATGTGTTGTTCTCCCTTCTTTTGAGCCTCTGAACATGTACAACTTTTTGATCTTTTAATCCCTCTTGTATTGTCTCCATATCCAGTTTCATGATCTCTCGACAACGAATAATAGCCTGAGATTTGTTTAAAGCACCATTCTCGGAAATGGTAACGGGCTTTTTATCAACTCCAAAACTAGTCAGATTTTTCAAACAATCGATTTGCTGGGTAGATGATGTTTGGAGCAAAAGATCTCCACTATTTAGCTTCGTAATGATTTTGAAATTTTCCGATGAAATGCACTTCAGCCCACGATGAATTTCGAAGATGTTGAGTTTTCTGATTTCCTCACCTCCGATAACGAAATATTTTTCGGTATCAGAAGGATGAGTGAAGAAGGCGACCTTCAGGGCTTTATAGTTTCTGCTTTGTGATTGTTTTAATGTGGGCATTTCGCCACGATGCGTTACATTGTACAGGTTGAAATCATCAGGGGGGCCTCCTGGACCCCCTGATTCTACACTCATTGCACTAGACTTCTTAAACTCAACTTTTAGATTAAACTATTATTAAAAAGAAAAGGAATTCACTGAATTTAAAGATAAACTTCTCACTCGAGAATAAATCAAAGAGCGCTCTGTGTGAATCGACTAATCGCTACGAGATCTGACACAGTACTGACTCTATGGATTTAAAAGAAGTAAAAAAGAATTTCATCAGTCCAAAAACAAGCGTTTAAGTAGCACTCTTCGGAAAACGATCCAGTTACCCCACCTTACTATAGGCCTTCCAGAGTAGTTTAACTTTGACTTTCGAAAATTCGATGTCGAAACGTTTTTCGGTCAAAGGTGTCTATGGACGGAAATATCAGTTTCAGTCATAACGAGTGACGCCGACACCCAATCCTAAGTTCTCATCTGAGACAGGAAAAATTCCTGCCTCCACTCGGATTCGAACTGAGGACCTTTCGCTATCTAGACGAGTGCTCTACCACTATGGGGAACTCGCTCTAATAGAGTATTCTGCCAGACTTTTACCAATGGCTCTTGCATTTCAATTTGTTTTCGACTCATTCCGAGTCTTCTAACTAAATCATGCGTACAATTAAGTTTATAGTCTACGTTACCATGCAGCATACTCAGTCAGAGAGAGTGCCCCCATAGTTCAGTGGTACAGCAGTCGCACAGATAGCGAAAAGGTCCTCAGTTCGAATCCAAGTGGAGGCAGGATTTTTTCCTGTCTCAAATGAGAACTGAAGATTGTGAGTTACTCGTTCTGACTGAAACTAATAACAAAATACTCTTGGGCTTACACACCAAGTTAAACACGTGTTCAAAACACTCAAAAATGCCAAATATGGACGAAATATTCACCTTGACTACCTCCAAAACATATTCGAAAATGAAAAAAATCTAGGATTTATTTTCGAGATAAACTAGCATAGTTTTGGAGGGTAAGGAGGGGGAAAATATGTCCTAGATAATGTTGATTTATAGAAGGGGGGGAGGGTCGTCAAGGATCAGAAGTCAATATCTCTTACCGTTAGGCTTTCAGCACTGTCACAAGTTGAAAAAAGTGGATTATATAACTGCTCTCTTTGAGTTCTAGAAGTAAAAAAAAAGTCAGATTCATTAAAGGATTATGGCAAGGAACATGAAGTATTCGAAGCCAGAGTGTGTGCGAAACCTGAAATCTTTCCCCTATTTTTTTTTTAATTCATTAAAATTTCCGAAATATTATGACGCCAGCACACTTTTTAGATCAGAAAAATTTCATGAAGTCGAAATTCAAATCCCTTTCTTTCTCACATGTTTTGCATATGACTATCTCATTCTTTCGCATACAAAATTCGATTGAGCTAAATTGAATTTGGACTGATGTTTAAAAGAAGAAGAAGAGTACAAGAGAATGAGATAGACATATTCAAAGTATGTGAGAAAGAAAGGAATTCGAATTTCGACTTCATGAAATTTTTCTGATCTAAAAGGTGTGCCGGAGCCATTAGGATTGAATTTGAATAATTTTGACTTCTTCTAAATCAAAATTAACTTTTTAAATGTTGAAATTACGAGACATCCTAAAAACGATTTTATTTCCTTTTTGTGCTCAATAGCCTATTGGTGTTGTAGAATGGCTCTCGCCAAAGTCAAAATTGAGTCAATTAGAGTGTATACACAATAGTATAAAGCTGGAGAAGGATGTTCAGTTGGGATTGTGTCCAAGGACATCAGCCAATATAAGAACAATAGCACGAACGTCTCAGGATGATGTAAGAGATGCAGAAATTAAGCCTGAAGACATTTTTGCCCATGAGCCTGTCTCTTCGATCAGCTACAACAATCTCATGATTCTGCTTGAGACTCTCGAATCGGAGATTGATCAGCTGGAACAGGCTGCAACAAATCCTAATAGACACACAGTACTTAGTTGCTCGGGTGTTGTGCAGTCTGTAAAGGCAATCTGTGCTCTGTTGGGTAGCATTGATACCCTGGATATCTCAGAGGCAATTGATCAATTAACGGCAGTTTGTGAAAATGGGCAGAATATCATTAGCTACACGGGTGGCAAGATGGACATTGTCTCTGAAAATGGGGACTATGCTCAGGTGAATTTGAGGCCAAGGACTGTAGTCGAACAGATTCGGTATAGGTGTCACCATGTAAGGGATAGTATTCAACATCTTCTGGAAATCTACTCCAATGCTTTTCGTGTGGACTTCTGCGTCAACACACCCGATTACATATCATGTGAGTATCTTGTTTCCTCAAAATTAAATAAGAATATTCTATGCTAACATTTTTATAGTAACCCGGGACACATACCATGAGTGATCTCATTTCTCCTTTTAATATGAAATAATACTGAAATTTCAGTGAAAAATACAAGATAACTTCATTTTAATCAAAAGATAGAAAGAGTTTTCAGTATAGCATTGTTAACGAAGTTCATCGTGATGTATTTATAATGCTATTTGGTGTGGGTCTTAGCTCATAATTTTCTTAAGTACCCAAAATGCTTTAGCTCTCCAAAAATAGAGGATGTTTCTGGCGAGAAAACTTTTCGATCAATCAGATTAAAAATTTTAAAAAAAGACACAGAAAAAAATGTTGGCTTTATAGAGTATTTACGAAAGAATTTTGGTTCAAGTCTAAGGTGCTATAATCGAATTTATAATTTTAAAATTATGATTGTTTAATTTAAAATAATTTTTGATTTTATGTCATAACTAAATTAGAGAAAATGCGAATTTCTAATATAAATTAAATTTGCAACATTATTTTTGCGTAAAGGAATTTTATTAAGGAACAGTAGGGGAAAGTCGTCTGCCTTTAAATGCAGCAGCCTTCAAATGTTGCGATTTTTTCGTTGTTCTCAAAAGCATAAATTATATTCTATTAACTATTAGGTAGCTATCCATCATCCTCACAAATCATCAAAAAATGGAGAGCCTAGCTCCTATTTCCTAGATGCTAGATAAAAAAAAATGAAAATGAGCTCTAAACTGTAATTTTGATGCTCCACAAATCATGTGATTTTTCATAGTAAAAATCATTTTACAAATAAATCTTCCATTGTGACACATAGAAGGTTAATCAGGCTTAATATTTCTGTTAATACATTTTAGTTCAGATGACACAATTTTTGTGGGTGGCAAAAATTTGCAAATATCACCCTGCAGCAGCCTTTAAATGCTAATGTCGTGTGCCTTTAAATCCTATCTTTCCATACATCAAAACATGTGAAATCGAACTCCTACTTTTCTCTGACGAACGTCATACAAATACTTATAACCTGCTATCTTGCTCCGGCCGGGATGTTTCAGGTTGACAATTTTCAACTTCAATGGCTTTTTCTTCCAAATTTTCAAGTGCAAAACAGTGCTTCAGAAAAATGTGAAGAAAAGTTATTGTTTAATGTCTTTTGACTGCAGTGATGATTTCAGTGAGTGCGTTAGGCTTCAACCTATTCATTTATAGCCCATTTAGTTTTATTGATTCAATATTCTCAGTGAAAAAAAAAGCATTAAAGGCAGCTGCCTCGCTTTTAAAGGCAAACTATGCCAGCTGCCTTCATACAAATCGACATTACTTTTTTAATTTCCTCAGAAGGAAAAACTGAGGACTTGCAAGTGCTAAATGAGGTAATCATATACGCTGAATGAACAAGAGAATTTTTTGGTGTAGTAGAAAATAAAATCCATTTTGTGGATTCTTCAGAAAAAAATCTTAAATTTGGAACTCCATTTTTCGTTTGAAGGCAGACGACTTTCCCCTATTTAGAAAAATCTGTCTACTGAGCTGAAAATTTAACTGACACTATAGCCAACTGCCGTATACTTCGGTTTTCAGAATAAAATTGTAACCATGAAAGCTAAGATCTTGGTTTGTGTTTTTAATATTGTTATTTGGTGGTTAAAAAACTGGTTTCGCATAAATATAAAATGATCTTTTTCCTTTGTGTATTCGGCAGACTGATGTGATTACAAAGCGGGAATACATCAATAAAATAATAACTTGTTATACTCTAAAAGTTCTATTATTTACATAAAATAAATATAAATAAAAAACTGTAGCTATCTAGCTAGATTAAACAGAGAGTTTAGATTGGTTTCTATAACAGATCGTAACAGTAAAACTACAATCTTATATTGTACCGTAAATGACTCTAATTTTGAAGGAGTGTGTCTCAGATTATTGGGAAAATTTTAGCAAAGTTTTTCACCATTAATAAGTACCTGTACGAAATTTGTGTGAACAACGTTTCCATTCTATAAATACAATACTTGTGCAGAGCGCTCACAAATGGAGTTTTCCCAACGAAAAGCTTACATTCGGATATCGGTTTTGAAAGCCAAAAAAAAGTAAACATATTTTTGAGCATTCACAGCTGCAGTTTGACCAAGAAAAAAGATATTTGAAGATCCGTTTTTAAAAGTATCGTTTGCGTGGTGGCTGAAGGATTTTCTATTCACATCTCGAAGTGTCTCAAGTGTTAATTGTGTCAACCTTCTCTTTGTTCTGAGTAAAAGTAAAGGAACGGGAATGATAAAATTCCTGACTTTTTTTACAATTCCTCTCAAAATCATTGAATAAATTTTTTAACAGCTTCTTCTTGTACGATAGTCGTTTGACTTCTTCGAGCATCATCAATATTTTGTGCAAATAGAGTTCCATTTACCTTTTAGCCAAGACACAATTGGAAAAGCAAATTCCAGCTGTGAATTAGCAGTTTTACTTCTCGTTTCGACCGCGTGGTGGCTGAATTATTTCCTGTTCTAATTTCTGTGTCGCGTGTATCAACATTGTGTCAGTTTTAACTTTGTTACGGAGACAATCAAAGCAGTGAGGCGAATTCTGTCCCATTATTCATTTAATTACGAAAATTCAAAATTGAGTTTAAATTATTCGGACTTCGACGATATTTTGTGCAAACTATTTACCTTTTAGTCGAGACACTATAGGAGAAGAAAACTCTAAGAAAGACAATTGTCTCAGAAAGACAATGGGCCTCATTTTTTTATTTTGACAAAAGGTTATTTAGTAGTTTTCGGTTATATTAAACGAAATTTAGGTTATGTTAAACGTAACCTCAATGAACCTCGGATTTTTTTTTAACGAAGGAAAACACAAAAACTAAAATGTTCTTCTGATTATAAATTTATCAAATTATAATCCGAGAAAAAAATCTGAATGATTTCCCTTCTTTTAACTTTTTGTAACCTTGCCATTTTAACCTAAATTATAGATTAACAAATATACTTTATTTCTTATTTTACCATCGCTTTAGTGTGTTTAAATTCACCATTGCAAACTTTAGAAATGCCCAAACTCACCATTTTTCATTCAAATGACATAACTTCAAAATATAGGAAAATTAAAAGAAGTTAGTGCAAGTATTTGACCATTTTAGTACCTTTTTCAAATGTGTAAAGAAACTTTTGGCCGATAAAAATGATTAACTTTTGGAAAACAATTATTTTTAATAAGAATTAAAATTAGTTATTTTTTTTGGAATACTTAAATAATACCTATGGATTACAGGGAGATCTTGGAAAAGAAAAATTAAAGAAAGTTATTGTTTTTTCTACAATTTTTCCACCTGATTTCTCGAATATAACTTTGTTAAGAAATTTTTTGTTTGATATTGTATAACCTAACCTCAAGAAAGGGCATCGTAACAGAAGATTTTTTTACATGATTTGCTTAATATATTTCTGATAAAATTTGAAGATAAAAATAAAACATTTTATATAGATAAACTATTGATCAAAAATTTCTC
Source organism: Phlebotomus papatasi (assembly GCF_024763615.1). NCBI lineage: Eukaryota > Metazoa > Arthropoda > Insecta > Diptera > Psychodidae > Phlebotomus > Phlebotomus papatasi. The sequence goes on along the minus strand of NC_077223.1, from coordinate 20,491,488 downwards.
TAGGAAGCAGATTACAAGATTTTGTCGCACAAAAAATGTATTTACTGAATTTTTAAGGTTTAACTTAGCATAACCTAAAACTTTCAGAAGTAACCTATTGTCCAAAAATAAGAGAATGTGACTCAATATTTCAGAAGTGGGATATGCACATGTAATAAAAATCATTTCACATTTTCCCGAAGTGACGGAGGATTTTACCAAAAGTGATTTTACTGACCATTTTTACCAAAATACTTCCCAATCTGCTCCAGTTAAGGCTGCAGTCTTTAGGTTTTTCCGTAAATTTCTGAGCAATCTTTAGTGGAAATCCAAATTCAAAATGCCCCTTTTTGCTGACTGTTTTCAGCTTCTGTGCCAATATCAAATGTGTCGGAATCCGTGATGGTTCACATAATGTGCCTTCATCGTCCCCCAATTACGTGGAAGCACGATGAGTACAATCTCGGTGCCCAAATCTACCATGGAACACGATACATTGGCGATGCTGTTGTGACTCAGTGTACCAATGAGATTAGTGGCATCTATCCTCGACTCACTTTCAATTCCTGGCTCAATTTTGAAAGTATTCCTGTGTGCACGTTACCCCGGGAGAGTCGTTTGATTTTTGTCTTGTACGGGTGCTCAGTGGAGACGTCGGATGATGCTGGAAATACTGCTAATGCCAGCAATGCATCCATGGAGGCCACAACGAGCACGGTGAATGGGACAAATGGGGAGAGAATTGTGCGAACAGAATTGGGTTGGACGTCAATTCAGTTCTTTGATTATGAGCGAAATATGATACAGGGGACTTTCTTGCTGTCTCTCTGGCCACCGACGACGGATAAGTATCTGGGACCGGCACCGGCCAAAGGAACACATCCCTATGGTGATACTTATCCGGTGCTGGGCGTGGAGATTCCGACTTATGGGGGGAGAGTTGTCTTTCCGGAAGCACCAGCAAATCATACACCAAGGCCACGCTATGATTTCTACAGTTTGGACTGCAATCTGCGGCAGGAGCTGATTGATACGGCAGAACAGGGATACCCAAGTGCCTTGGATAAGCGAGAGGTTTTGTGGGAGAAGAGGCACTATCTTCAGGCTCTGCCACATGCTCTCCCAAAAATCCTCCATGCTGCTCATAGTTGGGACTTTGCCAGTCTCATTGATTTGCATGATCTTCTGCGCTCCTGGAGTCCACTGACTCCGCTGCAGGCTCTTGAGCTCCTCCTGCCGCGGTATCCGGACATGGAAGTGCGAAGATATGCAACAAAATGGGTATCGGCCATTCATAAGGATCAGTTGGTGGATTTTCTGCCACAGCTGCTTCAGGCACTGAAGCATGATACTTACGAGGCATCGCCAATGGCCAATTTGCTACTGTCTAGGTCCCTGGAGTCCCCTAGAGTAGCTCATCATCTTTACTGGTTACTGGTACACAATCTGCCCGGGGAGAGTCCACAGAATACCATTGAAGCGTTACAGATTGAGACTGATACAGCACTGATTACTCAGGCTCGCTATCACAGACGCAATCAGATGATGCTGAGGGCACTTTTGGCCACTTGCGGAGAGAAACTATCAGCGAGATTCCTGGCACAGAACATGATGTGCAGAGTGAGTACTTTATTTATTTATTTTTAATTTTAGGGTAAGTGTGTCAAATTTCGTCATGTTGCATGCAAGCGCCAAAGTCTCAAGCTTGAAATGTAATATCTTTAATAGAAATTGATTTTTTTTATTACTTCTTTTTAAGGAGTGTTGCTTAGAACCTTGTAGACGGTTTATTGTCTTTACTTACTCCAAAATCATTCTTAATACATTTTAAAATTAATAAAAATGTAGACATAGCTTTGGTGCCCTATTTCGGCCACTTTCATTCTCATAGTTCCTTGCCCTTCAGAAATTCTTCCAATGCCTTTTTCACGTCATCTCGTTTGTCGAAGCTACATTTTTTGTTATTCTTTTGCATTGTATAATCTCTAGAGTATGTAAAAACTAAAAATTCATGGAAATTCGCGGAACAAAAAAGGTGGCCGAAATTGCAAGCTGGCCGGAATTTGGCACACTTACCCTAATTAATTCTGGAGAAAATAATTTGAATTTTGATTCCCTTGCAATAGTTTTTGAACTACATAAAACAATGATTTTTTTACAACATAAAAGAAAAAGGGGCAACTCATACGAAAAAACTCAAGGTTATTGTCTGAGGGATGTTTCGGACAACTCAGAGTTTCACGAAACGCGAGAAACTTGAGAATTGTTTCGCATTCAAAGAATTTAATGAGGAGTTCCGATAAAAAAAGACACTGATTTTGACTTAGATCCTTATCCTACTTTATTAATGAAACAACGTTTCGGATTTTGTTGGCTCCCTGTAGCTCCGAAACGTCGTTCCAGTTATAAAGGAGGAGAATGACCTAGGTCAAAATACGTGTCTCTTTATCCAAATTCATCTACTGACCGCACAACAGATATTAACCCATTCCTTACCATGGTATTATACATCATACGCAAATTGAGTGATTTTAGATGATTTATTCCTGGGCAATTGATATTCGAATTACAGTCAGGAATGGATTTTTAGTAACTTTAGGCCCTTCACTGTTGAAGGGTTGGTCCTGTTGGTTCCACGAAGCTCAAATGTTCTAGAAAGTTGTAGAATTTCGTGAGATCTTTCGTTTAAGCCCTCACCCATCAAAATCGGTCAAATAGAACCGGAGATATGATTTTTTGAATTTCGTGAACTTTGACCCCTTTTATCTCCGGTTCTATTATAACCACAGCGACCCACGCCACTTTTTAGAAACGTCCTAGACTGGACTAAAACACTCTAAAATTTAATTAATTTGCACAATGCCGTTTTTAAGAAAAATGAGTTCGAATTTTGATGAATTTTGACGCTATCGCAGCGCCACTTGTGGTGACTTTGAACTTCCATCTGAAAGTGCTCATCCATACGAAAACAAAAACCCAAAATTTAGCTCAAAAAGTTAATCAAGAGTTCTATGCAGTAGTTATCTAAAAGTTTCTTCAATTCGATAATTCAAAAGAGATTAATACTTTAGCATATACTTCGGGAAAGAAAGCCATAAAGAATTCTACATCTACCAAAAAATAGTCAAAATCGGTTTTAAAAGCTTTTCAAAAACTTTCTATTCAATTTTCTTTTGATCCATTTTCCAGATTTTTTAAATGTGTTCTTGGTAGAATTAGTAAACTTTTAGCTTAAGAAATTCATCAGCTTCATCAAGATTGAGATTTCTATTACATTTTCAGCTAGTTATGAACGTTTTTCTTTATCAAAATTTCCCCGAGTTTTAATTAATATTTTCAGCCGATTTCGAGCAAGAAAAGTCCATTTGGAAACGCGTTTTAAAGGTTTTTTGTGAAAATGTTATCGCTTTACAAACAATTTGAGTAGAAAGTTTGTATAAAACTCCTAAAGAGAGTTTCAAAGGAAAATTGAAGATACTTTTGATCCCTTTATCTTTAGAAAAAAAGATCAAATCAAATCTTTTCTTTTGAAAAACCAATGTAAAAGAGTATCAACTATACGAACCACTTAAAAACATCAAAATCGGTTTGAAATAGGAAAAGAAAGCCTTTTTGGTTTAAGATCAAACTTAAAGGAATTTTTTTCCAAGAAAGGCAACTTAGATCCATGAGAACGTTTTTGTAGTTTGTACACCTTTGTCTGAAGCCGATAAATTGTCAAGATCGGTGCAGAAGTGGAACAAAGAACAAAATTTCATCAAAGAGCAGTTCCTAAGTGGATTTTCTTCCCAAAAGGTTCAAGTAAAGGATTTTGTTGATTTTTCAATAAGGACAAATTCATAAAGATTTTATTAAAAGCGGATATTTGCGTTCGAAAAACGTTTCTTTGGGGTTTAGCATTACTTTTTACCACAATTTAATCACGAATAAATTGGTGAAAAAATTGTGGCGCAGAAATTACCCGAATGACTGCAATAACTGCAATGAAAATTTAATGAGCAAATTTTGCTCATAAATTTGCTCAATTCTCATTAATTTGCTCATTAATTATCAAACGTATTTATGCTATTTTAATCTATTTAAACCAATTTTTGTGACTTGAGTCCACTTTTTTTATCACTAAATGAATCGATTTCTAAAAGCTCTTGACGAAAATTGCACATTAGGACACATATCAGCAACAATTAATGTGAATTACATTAAAATTTTAATGTTAAATTGTCTAGTGTGATACCACAGACCCTGCATTTGCCCTTGAATGCTTAAATTATGTTAAAGGGAAGCTATGATCACTTGAGTATCACGAAATAGTGCAAAGGAGTTTTCCTGTTTAAGGGCGTGAAGGGACATTTTTAGAAATCAAATTCTGAGGAACTTGATTTCTCTTTTATTTCCCGTTAGAGCCTTGCTGACGCTGCTCAGAGTGTTAAACAGTCCAAAGAATCCATGAGGCAGAAGACTCTAGTCCAGAGCATGGAAGTGGTCAATCAGATTCTCACGGAGCGTCCGACATCTTTGCCCCTTGGTCCAGAACTCGAAGTGGTTGGAGTCAGTGTGAGGAATTGTAGTTATTTCAATTCTAACACATTGCCTCTTAAGATACATTTTGTGGGACCGGATGGAGGGCTCGTTCCGGCTATTTTCAAAGTGAGGACCTTTTTTTAAAAAGTTTTTTTTTTGGGTGATTAAGAATTTAAGGAAGAAACTAAATGGAGTTTTTTTTGGTGTTAGAGCGGAGATGATCTTCAGCAAGATATGCTGACACTTCAATTGGTCAGAGTGATGGACAAATTGTGGCTGAAGGAGGGTTTAGATCTTAAGATGGTGACATTTGATTGTGTTCCGACGGGACACAAAAAGGGAATGATTGAATTGGTGACTGATGCGGAAACTCTGCGGAAAATCCAAGTTGAATGGGGACTTACGGGATCCTTTAAGGATAAACCTATTGCAGAGTGGTTGGCTAAGCAGAATCCTAGTCAACTTGAGTATCAGAGAGCTGTGGATAATTTTACAGTGTCTTGTGCTGGGTACAGTGTTGCCACGTATATCCTTGGAATTTGTGATCGGCACAATGACAATATTATGCTCAAGACTTCCGGACATCTCTTTCACATTGATTTCGGGAAGTTTCTCGGCGATGCTCAGATGTTTGGGAATTTCAAAAGGGATCGAACGCCCTTTGTCCTGACATCGGACATGGCTTACGTCATCAATGGCGGGGATCGTCCTTCAACGAAATTTCATCATTTTGTCGATCTCTGCTGTCAGGCCTTCAATATTGTGAGAAAGCATGGAGATTTGATTCTCCATATGCTGGCTCTTATGGCCACTGCGGGCATTCCAGGAGTCACAGCTGATGCCGTGACGTATGTAAGAAAAGCCCTCCTACCTGGCCAGTCAAATCCCGAAGCGGCAGCTTCATTTGCCAAAATGATTCACATCTCACTCAAATCCTGGTTCACCCAATTCAATTTCTTCCTCCACAATTTGGCTCAGCTTCGCTTCAATACCGACGAAGATCATGGGGAACTACTCAGTTTTGTCCCAAGAACTTACACGTGAGTTAAAGTCCTTTTAAATTCACAAGGTAGGATTTATTAAAGGAGAATATTCAATTTTGCAGAATGGCTCAGGATGGACGACTGCGGTCGGTTGTTGTTTATGGATACCAAAAGAGATATGACCTTGAAAAGTACTACACGTACATTTTGAAGGTCACAAGGCAAAATCAACCAGATCCGGCCTACTTGTTTCGTTCCTACAAGGAATTCCTGGAATTTCACCAGAAACTCTGCCTACACTTCCCTCTAGCCAAACTCCATAGGTAAGTCTCTCATTTTATTTATTTAATAGATTTTTTCTGTCTAGAAGACGTTGGGGGAGATTTCATACAGGTTTGGTATTAGAAAATTACAGTGGAAAATATTTTTAAAATCTATAATATTACAGCAGAATATTTTCCATCGCCACGATCCAAACAGAATTCATTTTGAAAACGTTTTGTATGCATATAGAGCTGCCCCACTCTCCAATATACATTTTTAACTTACTTCCTATTTCAGTGCCAATGAGAAACTAATGAAAAACTATGAGTTTTAATATAAATCTTTTCCTATTTGAATATTTTCTTCCATTCCAAGAAAGAGGCTGAAGAAAACTTTCGGATTTGAAATATTGAGAATTGAAATACTCAAAGAATTGATAATATAGTCGGTATTCTTGTGCCTTACTGTCTGTAACCGATTTAAATCGGTTGAATATTTATTTATTACACATTTTAAAAACTTTTGCGTTACAAAAACGACAGAAATAAAAGCCAGTGATAATCCCAAGCGTTCATAGCCGAAGTTCATACAAGGGAAAAAAAAACATTTTAAATTTTCGATTTGATCGTTTCGAATTTTGAAGTGTCTCGGGTGTTAACATTTTGCTTGATTCACAGCTCACAGCTCGAGTTTAAAAAATCGAAGATCGGTTTCGAAACTCGAAAGAACATTTACTTCTCGTTTAAAATTTAGTTCAAAAATTCGAAATTCTGTTAAAAGTTTTCGAAAATCAACGACATTTTTTTTTGCAAATAAAAAGGTTCCTTCCGTACAGAAGTAGATCTTGAAAAATTCGAAAATCTATTTGAAGATCCAAAAAAGAGACTTTCTTACTTCTTAATACTTTCGCAAGGTGGCAGAAGTTACGTCCTGTTCGAATTTCGAAGTGCTCAAGTGTCAAAATGTGACGATCTTCACATTGTTTTGTGAGGAAAAAAAGAGAACAACGACGTTTACTGTTCTTGCCCCATTATTTAATTATTCCATAATCACTGAGTAACTCTTTTTCCAGCTTTTTAGTGTGATATTTGATAAATTTTCCCCATCTCGTTCGAAAATTTAGTATAAAAATTCGAAATTGAATTTGAATTCTTCGAACATCAACGACCTTTTGTGCAAATAGAGTTCCATTTACCTTTTATCCAAGACACTATTGAAGAATCAAAATCTACTTCTGATTGGGCTCGTTTTGTCTTTTAGCCGAGACACTTTTGAGGAATTAAGCAGCAGCAGTGAGCACACAATTCCGGAAGTTCTGTAAAGTTTGAATATTAGCCGTATAAAGCTTAGGTCAAATCAGAGTTAGAAAGGCATACGTTCAGTAATTGCAAAAATAAATAAATTGATTAATTCACAGCTGGAGTTTAAAAAAAAATCGAAAATCTATTTCGAAACCCAAAGAAAAACCAGACAAACTAAGTAATGATTATGTGATAATAATTCGCAATTTTCTCAATATTTTGCGAAAATTTAAAAGTTCTAAATAGAGTATGAATTCATCGAGAACCAATGACATTTTATGCAAGGAGAGGTCATTTGACCTTTTATCGAAGGACAGTATTAGAAACCAAACTCCAGCTGTGAAATGGAAAGAATCTTTCCTAAAACATACTAAAACATAAACAAAATCAAAAATAAGAATTTTGGTATTTTCGATGTCGAAATTTCGAAGATCGATTTTCCGATCATAGCGCTCTTACAGGTGGTCACTTGAAGCTTCGATGTTCAACCCATTCGAACAAAAACGGATTTAATGGATAGGCCTTAACAAGATGACCAAACCACATTTTTACTAACCCATTTTACGAAAATACTGCTCAATCTGCTGCATTTTTTGAGGTAGGGCATTGGAATTTTATAGTAGGGCGTTCCTTAATGATCTCACTCCGTCCTCTTCCTAGGAAACAGCTGCAACGGCTGCAACCCATCAGTTTTGAATCGGAAAGCAGTTTTGAATCGGAAAATAGCTCTTACCGGTTTATTCGCTTGAATTTCGGGGTTTAGTCTAACGGGGAAGCCGAAAGTGCCCGATCGGATTTAAACTTAATGTAAAACCATTTCTGACCGTTTTCCTTCCGTTCTCTTCTTAAACAAAAAAAAATCTCCGGAAATTCGTATGACTTAAGGGGGGCTCCTTGCCGGGGGTCTCTCATTGATTAAAAAGTGAATAGAACTACAGAAGTATTATTGGATTGTTACAATGTAATCATGTTATATTGTTGTTGATCCCGTGTTGAAAGAATCTGCTAAGTCCATTTGTAGATCGCCCAAGAGCGCCTTCCCTGGAGTGTGGATGCTTCTTCCGGGTCCCGGTCAAAATCCCGAAAGCCAAAATCCTGAAAGCCAAAATCCCGAATTCTTAAAAGTGTCATAGCTACTCCCTCGATTGCACCCGCGCTTTCTGGAGGCAAAGGGAAATCTTCTGTGGCTTAGGAAATTATTCTAAACATTTTCCTCTATATAATTTCATCCCTTTAAGGATTTTGGCTGCCTCCGCTTCTTCCATGCTTCCGGAGTTGTTGGGCAGAGGCAGTGCATTGTTATTAACGTTATATTTCGTGTGAAAATGTCTTTTTCTGAACATTCAGCAATATTGCACCGGGCGGGACTCAAACTCACAACTGTGAGAGTCGAGTCGAGTCAGAGATCTCATCCGTCCAAGAGCAACGGTCTTGCCTATTGCGCCACTGAGATCCCTCGCAAACCCTATAATGATTATCATGATGTCCGTTTTCTGTTGTATAAAAGTTTCTGAAAAGAGAATCGTAAGAGATATCTACAAGCGGTTTTCGGCATACATTAAATGTTTGAAGTACCGCCAAGATTTTGTTTTCTCTATAAATTGGCCTTAATGACATGGACCAGGCTCAAATTTTTAGTATATTATAGTTTGATAGGTTTTAGATAGGCTTTAAATAAAATACTCGAACGTACCGACAAGTTCATTCGTTCATTCATTTCCGATTTTTCTCATATTGGAAGTATTACTCGTATTACTCAGTTCAGTAAGGATCGCCTAGGAACTCCACTTTTTAATGGGGATGGGAATTAGAGCGTTTCAACTAGGAAAAAATTTTTTTTGGCACTATTCTCACGGTGCTGTATTTGATGAGACAAGAAAGTTTTTCTTCTACGACCATATGATTAGACGCTGTTTAGAGGTGGCTGAACGACCCTCTCTGTAGAACAAATTTCTGATTTTACCGGATTTTACACTACAGAGAGGATCGTTCAGCCACATCTAAACAGCGTCTGATCATATGGTCGTAGAAGAAAAGCTTTCTTATCTCATCAAATACAGCACCGTGAGAATAGTGCCAAAAAATTTTTTTCCTAGTTGAAACGCCCTAATGGGAATACTTCTAGTGGGAGTGCTCCCTTTTCTAATGCTTTATCCTGGACAGACTTACGGCTTCAGCCGAGAGACGGCTTAGTGGGAAACTGATGGAAATATTGTCTAGGGGAGACTGGGGCAAAAAGTCACAAATCTATAGCTTCCATAGACCTTCTTCGATGTTGAATGTTTCTTAGAATTCGAGCAAGGAATTTAGAAAACAAAAAAAAAAAACAAAATTTTTATCCCTATTTTTGAAATATTTTCCTTGAAGAATATATCAATTATTACCTATTTATTATTCAAAATTTAAGCACTGATGACTATTTCCTAAATGACTTGGATTCTTTGAATACGAAGCCGCTATCTATTTTAGAATTTTACAAAGATTCTTCTCTCAATAAATCTTTTTATTAAGAACGACCACTTGGGGTAAAAAGTAACAAAAGGTATGGAGCAAAAAGTAATAAAGACCGAAGCGATTTCTGATGTCTCACGGCGAAAAGAAACGTCATTGCCATGTCTCGTCGCTTGTTGTTTGCATTGGTCAAACGATTTGCAGTTTTTTGTGTGTTTTTTTCTAAAATGGTCTGAAAAGCGTTTTTATCGTTTAGATAGAGAAAACGGTGTTTTACAAAGGTGTAGAGGAATTAATTTCCTATGAAAATATGTTATCTAGGATTTTTTTTAAATTTACGGAAGCCCGTAATGAAGCGAATCAAAATGTGATAATATCCAATGCCTGATACTATTAGCCCCAGCATTTTTGAGAATGGTCACAAAATTACGTTTTATAAAACGGCTCGATAAATATACAGTACGACTCCGATAGAGTCAACACATTTCATTCCTGTATATCTGCAATATTCTAAGTTATTAATTGTCGTAGATACTATTTCACTCTTTAAAAATTTTCTCAAGTTCTTACTTAACTCTTTCGTCTCTTTTGGGACTCTGAGTACCCAAAGCAGCATATGAATGTTCTGTGAAAAATAATGTTTTTTAATTATTCAGAACTGATAAAAGTCTGATTCTTGTGGATGATTACAAACTATAAGGATGTCCAAATGTAAGATATTTTTTGTAAGACCTCAATTAATTCCTGAGCTTAGATATTTTTGAATAAAAAATTGTAAAATTGGCTTGCAGCATATGCTGCGGTCCGGAAAGAGTTAACAGAATTAGTTTAAAAGTTTGAAATTAAACTTGGAATTTTGCAGATTTTTTCACGGCGTTTAAAGTTTTTAGGAGTTGACTCTATCGGAGTCGTACTGTATTTCCTTACAAAATAGAGAAAAAAAATACTTTCACAAAGTTGTAGTGCGGTAAATTTCCTATTAAACTACGGTAATTAGATATTTCTGGGGCGTTCGAGTAGTTTGTAAAAAAATAAAATATCCGTTTTGTTACTTTTTGCCCCAGTTTCCCCTAATCATTATTTTTATTATAATTTCGTTAAGTCGCTTCTCGGCTTTATTCGCAAGTGTGTCCAGGACATAAGTTTCCTTCTGGCTATTTGCAGAAAAAGTAGGGTAGTTTTTGTCAGTATTAAGTATGATAATAGAGGGATACATTTTATCTTACCTTCTGACTAGTAAATTATTTCCCAAAAAATTCTGTTAAGGATGATTAGGAAAGCGTCCTCCATTAGGCCTTCAACATATTCTAGGTTTTTTTTTAAACACTTTTTTAAATAACACTTGTCTTTCATTAAGGCAGAAAATTAATAATGGAATACAAAAAAAAAAACATTAAGCTTCTGTATCAGAAAATTCCTTTGAGGAAATTGAAAGTTTTTCGCGCTCTTTATGCATTTCCCGGAGGGTTTTCGGTGGTCGATCTTCATTGAGATCCAACATCATTGGAAGGGCTTTTTGCCTGTGATAAGCTACTGAATCTCGTGGTCGGGGCTTCGGAGCAGGTGCGCTGGACAGATGATTTAGGCTCTGTCGGTGCTTTGACACCAAATCCCAACTGTCGTAGTTATCGCTCTGTCCAATAATCTCATCATCTGGTGCAAACTGAAGTTGCTTCACTTCTCTGCCGGGCTTCTTGTCGTCTGCTGGTTGTTCTTGGGGTTCCTTGGGTGGTTTGGGATTGCGTGGTATGATGACTGGGGCAAAAGTTGTGGATTCTGCGAGAATTTTATCACTGGATGGTGATTTTGGGGATGATGTGATGTTTTCTTGAAGAACCGATGGACGATCTTTCTTTTTCTGCACAACAACAACTTTATCTTTATCTTTTATGTGTTTCTGCTTGAGGACTCTTACTTTTGTCACCTTATTCTTTGATTCTGGGCTTTTGCTGCTGAATAGACCTCTCTTTTTTGGCACAGCTTCTGCTTGGGAGATGCGCGGTGGACGTGGAACTTCTACGGGTGTTGGAGTTTTCGCAGGAGGTTCCTGGACAGGAACTTCCACGTGATTTCGAGGTTCTTCGAGGACTTTTGCTTGTACGGGTTCTTTTGGGGGTCGTGGAGCTTTCTTCTTGGCCACAGTCGCATTTTCCACTGCGTTCTCTTTCATCTCTGTCTGATTTGTGGTATTTTCTTTGTCATTTCCGGTTGTTGATTCGGAAATTTCACTGACAGGCAAAGAATTCTCAATGGTTAGAATCGTATTTCGCATCAAGTGTGAATTTCTCTGCGTGGGTCGTTTATCGAGTCGAATGGCTGGTGTTGAGGTCAGAACAAAAAAAAAAGACAAAGAAAAAAGTGTTGCTAGAGATTATGGAGATATCAGAGGAATTTTTTTTTGGTAGGACTTACGTGGAAGTGATTGTGGGCGCTCAATTGCAATAAAATTGTCAAAATCGAAACTTTTTCGATAGAATCCCGTGACAACGACATTATCCTCAGTTGAGTCACGTTTTGGTGCCGTTGGGAGACGGTCAAAGTTGAGACGATGTCGGAACCAGCGCAATTTGATTCCCATTACCACTGCAATCATGCTCAAGAGGGCTCCAAGAGAGCAAATTGCCACAAAATGGAGTGGAACTATTGACGATAAATGGAAATTTTCATCAATTTAATCCTCATATCATAACATGCAAAAATCTACTGATATTCCTTTACCCTGTTCTCTTGCTTCAAAAGACACCATATTCTTGAACAAATATCACTGAATAGATTCTAACGATAACACTGAGAGACAATTTGTAAATAATGAGAGAAAGTAGTGAATAGCGTAGCAAAGTAAATCAACCACTGTACTGAGAACCAATTAATTTGTCTTTTTTGCCAACCTCCTATACTTCTGTTATTGATAAAAAATACGCGTAACAATGTTGATAAGATGCCTTCAATTGGTCTATACAACGTTCAGTTTGATTTCGATTGGTGTCACAGAGTTATTACAAACTCAGAAAATTTATGATAAGCTCGGCCTAGGTTACAGTTATATAAGATTCTTAATGAGGATTAACTGAAAACGGCGAAAAAAATGATAGAGAGCAAATTTTTGACACTAAAGCGCCCTAGCACCAATCTGACAAACTCTACATGTTCTAGATAACTTAAGCACTTCGAAATGCCTTTTATTAGCACACAAGATAATCGAAATCAGTCAATTAGAAGAAGTGGCTAACTTATTGTCTAAAATTTACGAATCAATGTCCAGTAATTTATGACTTGTCTCCAGTTCGCCTTTTCTGCCTTCTTTAAACTAGCGAATGAGACTAGTAGACCAAAGGCGATCTATACCCTCAATCAGACTCAATGAATAAGGCTCCATGATGCAAAGTGTCCTGGAGTTTAAATTCCCGTTAGATCACCAGGAATCTTACTGGCTCAAGTTTATTTGCTGATTCGAGTTAGGTTTAGGGACCAAGACTAACTAAAACCCTGGTAGAAAGGGCCACAGAATACAGCCTGTTCAGCACCATTCTGTCAAAGACTTTGAAGAGATTACAAAGGAGTGAGACAGGCCAGTCGAGCGAACGGTTCTCAGCCACCGAAGTGGATGAAATTCGTTCGACGCAATTCTTTACCCTCAAAATTCAATTCACAATCGAGTTTTCACGCATTCCGAGTTGCAAGCACCTCGAGTTGCATGCATTTCGAGGTCACCTGTAAAGAATCTCAGCTACCATAAGCTTATCTAGGCTTATCACTGGTTTATTTTTTTATTCATCTTTATTTGTTAATCTGTGGATCTTCTTCAGCACACTGAAGAAGACCCAGATCAAGGGTCGAAAGCTTTGGTCAAAATTTGAGATCTTTTAATTTGAAAAGAAACGAATGCTCTGGCGAGCACCAGAAGAGCTGCAACTACAGAGAACTAAGATCTGTTTAGATCTACGATTTCCAATTTATCCCTTTCGATGAAGAAATACTTTGAATATGTATGTGACAACTATTTCTATTCTGGATCCTGTTATGAGTAATCATCCACTTTTCTGGGCCTAGCGCACGTAGCTCAGTGGTTTTGTCTTCTTAATCGAACCAATCAGATTGCCTCTTCTGTTCATGAATTTACTCTTTTCGGTTCCGTTACAAGATGGTGGAAGTGATTGGTAATTTTCATATAATGACCGTTAAAATATTAACAAAAGAATTGACTTCTACAATATGACCTTGTGAATCAGTTAAAAAGCAGATTTCAAGGTCATTGTCGTGTGAACGGTGAACGGCCTAGGCTTTCTTGGTCTCTAGCTTTACTAACGGTCGTATGTATAGATGGACGAATGGATGGATGGACAGACGAATAAAATCTTAGTATATTTCAAAATTTCTTGACTCTTGCATATTTTGGGATTCTGAGTACCCAAAGAAAAATTTAGATATCCTAGACTAGAACCATAAAATACAATTTTTTGGGCTATTTAGAACCGATAAAAATCCACTTCTGGTGGATGATTGCAAACTCTAAGGATGTCAAAATCCAGGTTATTTTTTTTCAGAGGCTCGATTAAGTCCTGTGCTGAGTTTAGGCTCAATAATCGCGAAATTGGCTCAATGGTTACGGTTCGGAAAGAGTTAAATTTCAGTTTTATTATTATTATTATTATTATTATTATTATTTATTTATTTATTGTACTGGGCCAGTTGGCCATTTTGTACAAGTATTTCTGATACATTTTCAATTCTATGTTTTCTGTTATAGTCTGATCGTAATATAAATCCTCCTGAAATCTTTACAAAACATCTTACATTGTCTCAATTTCAAGTTTCTATGAATACATTTCTTTTTCTTTACTGGTTCAAAATAATGTCATTGGGGGGCGTCTCCGGAATGCGGGCCCTGCACTTCATTGAGCCTCCTCTATGCCACGATGTCTCTATTTTCCAGAAAGTCTCCGAAAAAGATGCACTGACGTCATCGGTTGGGAGTCCATCAATAACCAGTCCTTAATATTTCACTTCGGTTCGGAAACAAGTTCTCCAACATCAATCCGCTGTCCCGTTAAATTGTTGTTCTCCTCTTTGGGCTATTTGGTGCTCCGTTCTATCTCTTTTCAGCGATTCTAGACTTTATCTTAACACTTTTCCAATGTCGATAAAAAAAATTTTCCTGTATGTTTCCCAACTTTAAGGAAATAGGCTAAATCCTTTTCGACCACGACGCTGCGTACCACTGATAAAATCGTAAAAATTGGGCGTCATTGATGAAACTTGAGCTTTTCTCACTTTTTTTCACGATTTTCTTTTAAAAGCTGGAGGTAAGACCCCCTCTAAGAGGTGAGGAGTTAAAAGACCACTCCTCTGGCCGGGGAGCACAGCCCGTTTCCCTTGGGCGACCTCTCTGCTCGACGTCGAGAGAGAGAACGAAATTTCAGTTTTAAGCAATTCATTCGCGATGTGATACATCTCTGTCTTAGGGCACAGATCTCTCTTGCGGACAGACATCTATACCGCTTAACGAGAACGTCTTACGATAACGTACACATTTGTCTCTTGAGGCTTTTGCTCTGAAGAAGGAGTTGAGTAAGATTGACCTTACCCCAAGCGCCTGGCAAGTTGGCCTTTGTATATAGAGTTATTTGAAGCCAATTCCTAAATTGATCTCGGACTTAGCTCACAGTGCTCCAAGGAAAAAAATTATTAAAACAAAAATTTAGTATATTTATCCCTCCATACGGAAAGGTAACTTATAGTACGGAAAAACTTTTCACTTTTTAAATAGTTAGCATAACGATCACGAGTGCAGAAAAATTCCCATACGCATTTGTATGTGAAAGTAAGAAATTGGCTTTAACTTTGAAAGTCACTCGCCGGGGACTAGCCTTACCCGCTTCGACCTTTGGGCCGCTAAGATTCTAAGGCAGACATTACTGAACCATTTTCAGTCTCAGACTGTTGAGTTTATCTATCGTCTGTTATGGACAGGCCAACCGACTTATCTTGCGGGGATGATTGAGCGCGGACCGTCCGAAAGGTCTTCATGCTTGCTCATTACGCGATCAGTGGGTCGTATTTTGGCGTTGCTCACTATTTGTCGGAGGAGTCATTTCTTGGAATGAACTCGCACGAAATTGTGAGCGGGAGCTTTTGAATAGATTTGCGTCATTAATTGAATTCCTTCTGTTTTCTCTTTAATTTGTGTTACTGGCTTGATTTACTTTTGTACAATCTCTTTGTAAAAAAAAATTTTTTATCAAAAAAAAAGATGTATTTTTTGCCTTGAGTACGGAACAGTCAGCTGCTGCTAATATAGTACAATTGATCCCGATTGTTCGAAGTTCCAACTATTTCATATTTTAACTTTTACAGCTTAAACCTTTCATTTGAAATGGCTCTAATCAAATTCCTTCAATTAGAATTGGAATATTTTTCGATTTTTTTCATTAGATTTGTTATTATCTGTGTTTTAGTTGTCAGTATTAGACCTTTGATGTATTGATGGAAAGGTTTAGGATCCAGCTATAACATACTAAAATTCAAAAATAATCCATTGGATACGAGCTGCAGAATTGCACAAAAAAAACATGTTGGTTATTACCAAAATTGCAGTCAAAATAACTAATATAATGCGCTATTCTTTCGCACGGTTTAATGTCAAATTACTGGTCTCGGGGACTTAAATCATACTCCTGCCTTACTCTGAGCTCTTTCCGACTTGTGACGATTACAACAGTGGAAATATGTATTAGAATTTCACCTGAAAGTATAAATTTTTCCTATATTTTTTTGCTTTATGGCATTTTATTCCTCACACATCATCTGGCTGGAATTTCAGTTGAATTTGCCTTTGCTAAATATTCTCCGCAGAAATGTCTGTAGAGAGGAGTCTTATTTGATTATAAATAATATCGATTTTCATGCGCGTAATTGAAATTTATCAATCTCCCAACAGTTTGCACATAAAATGACTAATCCTCAGATATCACTATATAATTTATATAACATGGATTGATATCCGGAAAGTACTAAATAGGTGTCTATTGCTCTCTATTTCAAATTCCTGAACTATCAGCTTGCCCAGTGGAATTCACGTGGGACGATCAAATGTTAAGACTGTGGCAGAAAGAAGATTGCCTGAGATTCGTACATTCTTGACTTCCCTTTTCAATTCAGCTGATGAAATTGCTCATTCAGATCTGGTCTATACCTTCTTCCATCCACTTTTGCGTGATCAACAGGAAGCTGACATTCATGTGGCTAAAGTTAAAGGTAGAGGAAAAGAAAGTGGAAAAAATGCATTCTAATTAGCTAAATATAATTCTTTTTATCGTTTACTAATTATTTTAGAGACAAGATCATCTGTTCCAACTGAAAGAGATTGCGGGGAGATAAAGTTATCTCTGCAGTACCATCGAGGAGCTCTAACAGTTATGGTGAGAACAATTGTTTTTGATCTTATACTAACTTAGAATAAGACGTTGACGGGAGTTTTTCAAATTCAAACTGTTTTATTTATTTTTTAAATATAATAATAATGATAATAATAATAATAATAATAAATATTTATCAATACCTTAAGCCCCTCAAGCAAAACTTTTTATAGCTATCACTAGTTCTTTTGCCAATTACAAAAATCGATCACAGAATTTGTATTATATTTTGTGACAAAAAAAATTAAATTAAACGCTCCACATTTAAAATGTTAACTGCAGCAGTACGGGAGTTTATTTCGAGCAAAAAGAATTTTTATAAGAGGTACAGGCTCTTCACAGAAGGCCTAGAACATGTTAATGACTGTGCTCGAGCAATAAGCAATTTTTTCATGGAAAATTTGGTTCTCCTATTTGGAAGCATTTAGATTAACTGCGGAACATTTTTAGGTGTGATTCCTTCTAATTACACCTATTTAAAATATGATTCCTCCTGTGAATTAGATATTTTACTGGTCGAACTCTCTCGAGAGAGTAGTAATAATCTCTCGATTTTTTTAGCCCTCAATAATTTTTATTTTCATCTCATTTTCATCTTTTTGCTTCCTTCCAATGTGGCCATCGCCGTCTTAGAGTCAATTCCAACCCCTGGGTAAAAACGAAGGGAAATCCCTTCACTGGTTATGTGCTTTATGCGGCAATATCAATTTTCATAATTTCATTGGAAAGCAGACTAGACTTAATTTGAGAGAAGTGAAAAACCATTTCCGAGCCAAAAACTGTTTGGAATGTGGGTTATTGCGAATATAGTTATAATTAAAATTAATCAATCAAAAGACTAGGAACTGTCCACTAAATACCAATTGTCACCTTTCACCCACTTTTCTTAAAATATCTTCGGATTTCAGGCGATTTCTGAGAAATAATGTTACCGTAAGTACGGGTAACTTTGGCCCCTGCAGGTGACTTGGACACCCTCCTGTTCGTATATGCTTTTCTTTACTTCTAGAAATTAAGGATCTTAAGGATGGTCTTTACCGATCCAATCAACCATATCTGATCGGTGAGAACCATTCTTAAACATTAGAATTAAAGAAAAGCTTACGAACAAGAGGGAGACAAAGTCACTAGCACTTGCGATACTGTTTGTCCGTCCGACTAGAGACATAGCGGTTTGTGACCAAAACTTGGGTTCTTCAGTCCTTCGGCCTTTGCTTTTCGCATCATTAACATGCCCCTCATTTTCTTTCCATCCCTTCTTATCCATCTAAAACCATATTTATTAGATTAATCGAAAACACATCGTACGATATTTCATTCTCTGATGTGTTTCAGAGATTATACACGCGAAAGTTATGTCTTTATACGAAAATACCGTTGAATTATTGCTAAGGGTTTTCAAGGTCAAAGGTTAAAAAGGCTAGAGCGCTTTTCTCAACCGAACGTGCTCATGTTTGGACTCATTGGAAAGGTCTTGGAATTTCTGACAATTGTTAACCGATTCAAATCGGTTATGATCCGAAAATGAATCGGTTATCGGTTCATTAGAGAGTTCACTAGATTATAGTGAACTAGAGAGAGTTCACAAGAGACGGTTCATTAGATCAAACCGAGTTCGAGCACTTTGTAAAGCATGGAACGCTAATGTCGTAATTCGTCAAAATTTTTAAATGCTTTTCATCTATATTTTTTTATTAGATCTTTGGGAACACTGGTAAAAATGAAAAGATCCCCGAGGATCCTTTGAAAGTGTTCCTGTTTTGACACTTATTTAACTCCGGAATAAGCGAATAAAAACAATGAAAAAGTCAACTTTGGGCTAAGCGTAATAATCTATCGTAGTAAATATGCATATGAAATTTCAAGAGACACTAGTGATCCTTTCAAAGAATCAAATATGATCCGATTTGACCTTTTTATTTTTACTAGTATGGAAGTATTCTTTCTTATCATAAATTTATTATTGACAACCTAAACCTTTAGTAAGATAAGTTGAATGAAAATGGCTTGCTGAAAAAATAACTTAGGATTCGATTATATAAAAATAAATGACTTATAAGGTTCTCTAAAAGTAATAAAATTGCTGACTATTTAAGATTTTAAACCTTCGGAAATTGGGATAAACCTCTAGTCTGAAAACTGCTTTATAGTCAAAAAGAAGTTAATGCTATAAATTTTCATATCACTTTCGCGTTCTTCGTTTGTAATAAAGCTGTTTATCTTTCAAAGTTTTAATCACAAGTTCGAATATTTAAAAAAGTTCTATAGTATAGCGTTTTTTAGGTTTACCGATTAAAACGGATTCAGAAATGATCTTAACTTTTACCCTAAAGCCGGCTTCAGACCTAAAGGTTAGATAAATGGCTCAACTGCTCTAATTCCTTATCAATCAGAATTTTTAGAATAATTGAACTCAGGATTAGATTATTATAGATAAATAACCTATTAGGTTCTCAAAAAGCAATGACGTTGCTCGATGCTTAGGATTTTGAGACCTTCGGGAAATGAACTAAACCTTTAGTCTGGAGACCGCTTTACGTGCACTGGAAAAAGTTTCGTCACTTTCTTGTTAAGAGTTTGTTAAAAGGGTGTTTTTTAACCATATAAAATGGGAGAAAGTGTCGTCAAATTGGGGGATAACATCTTTTTGACCAAATTGTACCAAAATTTTGTTGGCCGCGTTACGCACCTGATTCTTTCAGAGTAAAAGTGATACAACACTAAACCTACCGACCGTTTTTGATCGTTTTTCGGTCAAATGACAAACCGCGGTAGGGTAGGATACTCAACAAATTTGTCTCGGAAAAGAGGAAAAAATTAAAATTGAAACATTGAAAAATATATTACATGCATATTTTAAGAAATTCATAAAGTTTGATAGTGACATAGTACCGTTTAAAAATGTGTTAATTTTAAACTTAAACCGGTCAATTTGACCGGGTCTTGGTAGGTTTAATGTTAATTAAATTTTGAATTAAAAAAAGCAGTTATACCGGTTAAAGTTTGTCAGGCTTTCAAAGTTTTATTTCAGTAGTTGAAAGTTTATTCACCGTTCAAAGAATTGAATGGGACCTATAACGGTATTTAGATGAAATGTACATCTGGATTATCTCTAAAAATTTCGTGATAATTTAGAGAAGACAAATTTTCCCTCGTTATGCTCGAGTGAAATGAAAAAAATGGATAAAAATATTCGTAAAAAATGTTAATTTGTCGCTAAATAATAAGTTTATGTAGTCGCTGAAGGGTTAACTCAGAATTTCCAATTATTTTCGCAGTTGAGGGTAACTGTGCCAAATTTCGGCATAGTTGCGTGCAAGCGCCAAAGTCTCAAGTTTGAAATGCAATATTTTTAATTCATATTGATATTTTTTGTTACTTCTTTTTAACGAGTGTTGCTTGGGACTTTATACGCAGTTTATCATCTTCATTTTCACTTAAATCATTCTTATTCCATTTTAAAATAAATAAAAATGTAGACACAGGGTTGGTGGCCTATTTCGCCCACCTTCAATCTTAAAGTTCCTTGCCTTCCCAGGATTTTTTCAGTGTCTTTTTTACATTATCTCGTGTGTCGAAACGACATTTTTGTTATGTTTTTGCATTGTGGAGTACGTACGCATTGCATTGTGGAGTACGCAAAAACTAAAACTTCTCGAAATTCGAGGAAAAAAAAGTGGCCGAAATTGCAAGCCGGCCGGAATTTGGCATACTTACCCTATAAAAAAAATATTTTAATAATAGTCTAAGTAGAAGTGGGGCACCTTTGAATTGGGGTACCTTTGAAACTGTTTTTTCTCCAATTTTAAATGAAACTGGATTTACCATGATATAATTTAGCTTGACCAACTAATAATAAAGCTAAATTGTATTATTATAAGCCTCAATTAAATCTGAAAATAGGAGAAAACCCTAATTTCAAAGGGACACCAATTCAAAGGTGGCCTACTTCCCCCTATGCTGCTCTTATTTTGGATATTATAGATAATGATTTGGAATTATTTTATTTCCATGTCGCAATATAATTTGTTTTTAGTTAGTTTTTAGTGTTAGAACATGGAGTATTTTGAATTAGTAAATAAATACAGATATTAATTTCCCTAGGCTAATTTTGAAGGGGGTTTTATTTAAAAACAAAACATCGTAAAACAATTAAATTTATGCCGTAGGTTCATCATGCTCGATCCCTACCTTTGACAACTGGTGGCCAAGAACCGAACACTTATGTGAAAGTCTACTTGAAACCTGACCCTACAAAAGCAACAAAACGCAAGACAAAAGTCGTTCGCAAAAATTGCTTCCCCAGCTTCATGGAGACGGTAAGAGAGTTGAGGAGGAGGAAAAAGAAAAGAAAAGAAAGAGAGCGAGATTTGGTGAAAAGAACGGCATTTCATCGAATTATTCGCGAGTTTTTCTTTTCTTCTTTTTAATTTTATTTTTATTTCCACTTCTCCCAAAAAAAAATTGTCACAATTGCAATCTTTCTCGTGCTCAAATATTTTGTATGTTGGTCTCTTTTGCAGCTCGAATACCGCATGCCACTGGATTTCATTCAAAGTCGTTTGCTTCAGGTCACCGTGTGGTCTCATGACTCTCTCCAGGAGAATGAATTTTTGGGTGGTGTTCAGCTGGATTTGAGTGGAATGAATTTGAGGCAGGAAATTATAAGGTGGTTTCCACTTGAATTTTTGCCCAGATCGTAGAAAAATATAATAATTTATTTTGTATTAATTAAAATACATCATATCTCAAATTGCTTATGAACATTTAAAGCCACTGACTAATTTCCAAGGGTAATTTAGTTTAAAAGTCATTTAGGGATTCCTGCGGAATGGCTTGACCTTTTGGGAATGTTCTTCATTTTGCAGATGAGGAGTTGTATTGAATTTTTGTTGAGGAAGATCCACCTTTAAAAATAGGTTACGCCCGTCGTAGAATCCTCCTCTCAAACGCAGCTAATGGCCTCTACACACTAGAGAAATTTATGTCCATATTGAAGAGTTTTTCCTACACAAGCGTTGGAAATGTGCCTCAATATGGATATAAATTTCTCTAGTGTGTAGAGGCCATAAGAGTTCGCAATTCTGTTTGCTGAGGCCTGACAGGATCGTTTGTTGGACCTTTATTTTGAATCCTTTCGTTATACTAAAAATTCAAAAACAAATTTAGGGGAAGGTTTTGAAGGTTCGTATTAAAAAAGGAGTCCAAGATTTAAGATTTTTTACTGAATGCCACACACACCGAATCAATTATATCACTATATCAAAAAAAAACTCTTGCTTATTGGGTTCATAATTTTGCCTCACAGAATTCCTGGAAGTCCTTGGATTTTCCTCTACAGGAAAATGAAAATGTAGCGGCATTTTTTACGAAGGTGCCCTGGTTACTCAACTTCGTACCACTTTTTCCCACCTCTGTAGATCTAATTTTCCCCGAAAACATTACACCGGACACAAAAACTTGGGCATCACTCCTTAGATGGAACTTTCATCTACTTGTTTTCACCATTTGTAGGAGGTATCACGCATTAAAAATCAATTTTTAAGCTATTTTTCTAACACATGTTTTTTGACACTCGGAAAATCATTTTTTCCCTGCATTCTGACAGTCAGTAAAGAGCTTGGTTAAGTAAGATTCTCTCATAATCACACCTATTGTAATCCTCGGATTTTCTCTAACACGTCCAATGGGTCTTACAGAACATATTTCAGACCGAACTGATTTCAAAAATGACCAGCCACCAATTTAAAGTGAAATGTGGGAAGTTCCACTTTAAAACAAGGAAAATTGAATGAGAAATACTCAAAATACATCGAAGTGGCAATTAAAGAATCACATCTACCATAAGCAGTCTAAGTTCATCACTGCACAAATCAGAAAGTAGTAATCACACCTATTGTAATCCTTGTTTTTCTCTAACGTCTCGAATCTGCCTTACAGAACATTTTTTGAACATCAGTGATTCTTAGAATTACCACTGATTAATTTAAAGTAAAATGTAAGAAATTCCGCTTGAAAACAAAGCAAATTGGATGGAAAATTCTCAAAACGCACCGAATGGGCAATGAAAGAATCACACCTACCATAAGCAGATTCAGGCTTAATATTTGATTTGACAGAAGTAAAATAAAAACATCTGATGAAGTCTCATTTTGATGGGAAAGTGCGTCTTTTCCTTTGAGATTTTAGTGAAAATTGTTTATTATCTCAATTTTCTTGTGAATTTATTCAGTGGGATCTCTGATGAGTCAAATATCCCGAGCGGCATGCATAGTGTGACCCAAAAGAGTGAGGAATTGTCAAATTCGGTGGTCAGTAATTTTGACAGATGTTTTTACGAAGCTGCAAAATTCAATTTTCCTGAGCTGCAAGGGTGGTAATTTTTATGAATTTTCCTCCACCCACAAAAACGACCCCCTTCAAGCAAAAGATTTTCACGGTAAATATTAACCCTAATAAACCCTCTATAAATTGGAATAGTTGCTTTTTCAAAAAGACACTTGCAGTGTGCAAAAGTGCATAAAATATTACACGTCAGAATTACGATTTTAGGCTCCTTTTTGATTTTTGCCTTTTGGACCCAGGAAAAAAGGCCTAGGCTTCCGAGTTTGTCAGGAAATGTTAGATGTAGGACTAGCTTTTAGATTATATGCCCATGGATAAAATTCATTTAGTAATTTGGAAAAAAATCAACTTTTACGAAGCTGCAACATTACGAAGGTGCAAAACCATCCCCTACATCAGTTGGCCATTTGTCCTAAAAGGGGCGTGACCTAAAATATATTTCCTAAGATCATTATTCTCTTCCTGCAAAATGTAGGACTTCAAAAAGAGTTACTCCATTCTCTTAGTAAAGCTTTCATTTGTAATATTATTCATTTTCTTGCATTCCCGCAGTGTGAAAAAAAAAGAAAATCTCACCCGATGAAAGTTATACAATATTAAACTTGCACATTGAATTTTTATTTAATGCGGCAAAAGCAATAAAAAAAATATTTGCAACTTGCCTGACTTTGTGAAAAATTTGCTGAGCACGGTTATTGGGGTGCTGATAAGAAAAGTGAGATTTTGTACGAATGTGTATGAGTAACATTTCGCAAAAAAAAGTGGAGAAAGACGATGAAAAAAAAGCATGTGCATTTAAAAAGTTTATTGCTTCATATTCGCGTTGCACTGTCTCCGTGATATTACAAAAGTAAATAATCTAGCAATTATATTTTAATATATTGCTAAGGGAAAAGAGTACAGTAGAAAAAAAAATTATGTAAATTGTTTTGGGGGGAATTTTGTAGAAATATTGAAGAAAAACAAAATGAGGGAGAACAGTAGAGGAAATAGCAAAAAGAGTATTATTTTGCTCGAAATAACTGAAAATAACTAATTTAAAAACTCTATACAATAATATTCAAAACAGGTTGCCTGTAAATGGTGCACATGCCTCTTCAACGACTGATTTCTTACCAAAATTAACATGAAAAACTATTAGCAAGGTTGACCATTTGTGACCTGCAATTTACATTAAAATTTCTTTCCCTAAAAACAAGCTATTTCTGAAAGTTATTTCAATTTATTATTGTTTCCTCTATTTACTGGCCAGTTGAGTGCTCAAGGGGGATCTCTTGAGACATATTCAGCATTCCTGATTATTTTTCACTTCAAAGCATTGCCTAAAGTACCTTATTTCGTCTTTTTTTTTGGGAGACTACGTTTATAAACATCATAAAATTTTTCATATGCATTTTCACAATTTCAGCGTTGACAAAATTCCATAGCTTCGGGGTGAATTGCATGGATTCCACAAAAAAATTAAACCTGAATAAATAGTCACAAATGATGATCGGAAAGTTGATCAAACCCTCGGACAAGTAACATCATAATCTTGCGTCTTTATTAATTTATTAAAAGAAATAGTATAAGCTTTAAAAAAAGATTTCTTGAATAGGGCTATAATCGAACCCATAAAGATGCAGACAACTGTCGTAAAATTAATTTTGGCATTTTACAAAACAAAAAATATACATTTAAATTTTTTATTGACTTGTAAATAATTAGCAAAAAGGGTGGTAAAGCTTTCCAGTTTTGCCGAATACTTCAACTCATGGCTTTTAACTCTTTCGTCTCCTTTGGTACTCTGGGTACTCATGGAAACAACAATTTTTTTTAGACTATCTAGAATCGATAAAAATCCGATTCTTCTGGATAATTACAAACTATATAGATGTCCAAATCTAGGATATTTTTTTCAGGATCCCAATTAACTCCTGAGCTAAGATATTCTTGGTCAAAAATCGTAAATTTTCGATTTTCTGCTTCCTTGCAGATATTGTGACTTTTTTTTTATATTTTTAGACCAGAATAAGGAAAAACCTTTCGGGGCCAATAAGTATGACAAATAACAATTCCAGATTACATAAATTCGAAAAATAATTTTTTCTTAAATTTTCAAAAAACTTGTTCAAACTTTAATGGCCTCTACACACTAAAGAAATTTATGTCCATATTGATGAGTTTTTCCTACAAAAGCATAGGGAATTTGCTTCAATATGGACATAATTTTCTCTAGTGTGTAGAGGCCATAAGGGTACTCTCGTCCCCAAAAATCTAGACGTCAAATGTAAGGTTATCCCGCCAATGCCCGCCATTTGCTTTTTGACAACAAACCTTGTAAGAAAATTCCAAGCGGGAGCGACATTTTTGCCAATATGGCCGATAATTTTGACATTTGGCAGCGAGGGAGATTGCTTTCGGGGAAGTTTTTCCTATTCTTCCAGATTTTGGTGAATTCTGATTGTCCAGGAAGTGTCTTTTATGCTTTTGAGAAAGCTTAACGTGTCTTCAATAACATCGTGTTGAGAGAAATATGTTTTAAAGTGTTATTGTGTGAAATATTTTGAGGAACCTGTTGGCAAGCAGGAATTTGGTGTCTTCTTGACCACTTCCTGGACACCTCAGAAAATACTGGTCAATAATTCTTCTTGTTTTAGTGATCAACATTGTGAAGGAGTCATTTGACACGCAAAAATTATTCACAAAATTGATATTATTGGCTTTTGAAAAATTGAAGTTTGTCTCCTTTTCGTTCTTTTGGGGACGAAAGTTCCCATCAGTTTTCCAATTTCCCAGAGGAGGAAAAAATTATTTCTCTACAAAAGTATCATATTTGACCACTAAGACTTACAATAAAGTGAGTTTTACTGAAATTCGTTCGCTGGATATGTTGTGGTCCGGAAAGAGTTAAGGAGTTGAAAGGCATGAGGGGTGGTTTCGGCAAAACGACTCGCTAAAGAATGTTCTTTTTATGGGGGGTCACCGAAGATCAGAAGTCAATATCTCTTATCGTTTAAGCTTCACAACGGTGCCAAGTTGATAAAAGCGTATTAAGCCTAATTCAAAACCTGCTTGAAATGGGATTTTTTTATTGAAACTTATCAATATTAAAGAATTTTTGATTTAAAGCGCAAAATCAAATAATAAGATTATAAATAATATATAGTAAGGTGGGGTATCTGGATGGTTTTCCGAAGAGTGCTACTTAAACGCTTGTTTTTGGACTGATGAAATTCTTTTTTACTTCTTCTAAATCCATACAATTATTCATTGTTTCATTCAGAAACATAATATAAAAAAAGTATCAAAAATATAAAAGAAAATTTATGAAATAATGATAATATTGAAATAAGTCAGCGTGCACTAACTGGGTCGCCTTTTCGCTAATTCACTTTTAATTTTATCCTTTGGATTTAAAATATTTTTTTCACAAAGAAAAAACAATAAATTTTTTCAATCAACCAGCGATCAATAGCGAAAATATCACTGCTAGAAAATTTTTAATGAAGAACCCACCTGGCAAAAGATTGAAATGAGTCGATTACACTCACTTATTTAATGGATAAAAATATTATTTTTGCTTTTTCTCAAACTTGAATAGATATATCATGTTATTGTAGTGACTATATTACGGAAATAAAAATAAAAATATTATTTTAAGTGAATTAGTCATAAACGATCCAGATAGCGAAGCGCCTGGATTAGCACACTTGACTGTACTTCTTTTTAAGGAGTATTGCTTGGAGCCTTTTAGATAGTTTATCGGCTCTGTTTTCCCAAAAATCTTCATTTCTGGGCAAGCACGTGGCAAGTTGACTTTTTTATATGGAGCTATTTGAAGGCAATTTCCTAAATTAATCTCGGACTCAACTCACAGTGCTCCGAGGAAAAAATGTGTTTAAACAAAAATTTAGTATATTTATCCCTCGACGCGGTAAGATATCTTATAATACGAAAAAACTTCTCAATTTTTAGATATTTAGCGTAATGGTCGCGAGTGCAAAAAAATCCCATATAAATTTAAATCGAAGTATGAGAAAGTGACTTCAAATTTGAGGCAACTTTCAGGGGCTAGTTCCTGGGTAATATTTCGGCCACTTTGAATGTCATAGTTCCTTCGCCTTCTGGAACTCTTCGAAAGCTTTAGCTTTTTTATATCATCTCGTTTGTCGAAACGATTTTTTTTTAAATTTTTGCATTGTATAATCTTTAGAGTATGTAGAAACTAAAAATTCATGGAAATTTGAGGAACAAAAGAAGTGGCCGAAATTGCAAGCTGGCCGAAATTAGGTACAGTTCCCCTTCCTTTAATGAATCTGACTTATTTTTTTCAGGATATTGCCATATTCATTAAAGGAATATGGAAAAAAAATATGAAGCGTTCGAAGCCAGAGTGTGTGCGAAGCCTGGAAGACTTCCCATAATGGTTTTATTTTTAGACTATTCTATCCCACTCCTTTTTCTTTGCAATCGAGCAGTAAAATTGGTTTCGTTGAATAAAGTTAATTGGGAAAAAATGTGCTCACACCTTTGCTAATGTATCTTTTTTTTTTAATAGATCCCATTCCTAAATTACCTCAAAATTAATTTCTGATAATAATAATTTATCGGTTCGTAAGAAGTTGATTACTGATTAAAAACTGGTTTCAGATCTGTCCTGAATTTATTAAGTGTAAATCTAAACCTATCTCAATTGATTGGGAAACAAGGCGTTCTTTATCTGAACTTTTGACCTTGAAAACGCCTTTAGAAGGAATGATTCAAGGACATTAGAATCTTCGACTCAATAATCCCTAAAAAGTAATTTAAAATCGAGTTGGATATAAACTTCTTTCTTCGGCAAAAACATAAGTTTTTCCATAAGTTTTCCATAAGTTTTTTTTAAAATAGTGTAGGTAGGGTGTACAGAAAAATATGCAAGAGGGAAAGATAATAAATAATTTAAAAAACGTGTGTCAGGATTTATGTTGTATCACGTGTATCACGATACTCTTGTAATAATTTTTATAATCCTATTATAGTTAAAATACTTTTTTTTAGTATTTTTAATTTGCTGAATTCGAAGTTTTTGTAAAGTTAGGCAGATAACACGTGAAAGATGTTTTTACAATTTAATTCCCAATATTTTATTCACCATTGGTAAATTTTATCAGTAAAAATCAAAATTGGGAAATTGACAATTAAATTAAATTACAAAAAATACTTGCTATGTATATTGTATAGTCTCCATTTAAAACCAACAGTTTTTGGCATTAGTTCTGAAAAATAGTGAGAAGTTCTGCGTTAAAATATTTCTTAAAAATCATAAGGGGGCGTGGCCTAAATTTTCATGCGCGGAACGCGTCTACATACCCAAGAATACAACGGCCGTGTTCTACAAGCGTTCAAGTCTAGAACTAGTCCGTTCAAAAATTATAAGTCCAATATTAGTGGTTTTTCTCGTGATCTTTTCGTGCCTTTACTGATGAATCCATCAATATGAAATTTTTAGACGTTATTACAGAAACAAAAATATTTTCTATTTCAATTTCATTTTTTTTTTGTATTCAAATTGAAATAGAAAATATTTTTGTATTTTTTAAGACGAGTAATAACCCATGAAAATGTCATGTTGCTCAATTCATAGGTAAACTCTCAAAAATTTCCAAAAGTCATTAATTTTGTCCGTTCTGGTAGATTGTATCCTTTAATAAACACAGTACTAATTTTTGGTTATAATAATATCATATCACAACCTTATTATCTGATTATTTGCGCTCCAGATAAATCGTGAATCCATTTATATTATATTCATATCCATTCATAGTTTTAATAAAAAAATGTTCGCATTTGGAGCAGGTTCACAATTAGGCTATGGTACCCTAAAGCGATAAAAGTAGTGAAATATTTTTGTCAAAGGAATTATTTGAAGTTTTGAATTATTTTGGCGTTGTCGGTTAGATTGGAAGAAATTTATGATTGGGAGAGCTGCTTGTAATTTCGGACAAAGTAATGCATATAAGCAACAATGTCTAAAGTTTGAAGTTAAATATTTTCAACATGAATTGAAGTTTCTTTCTACTTCCTCTTTAGGAGTGTTCTTTGGAACATTCCAAAGAGTTTTACCGTCTTTTATTTTCATAAAATTATTCTTAATAAATTTAAAAATGAATGATGTCAACATGAATTTGATTGTAATTTCGGACATCATGTTTGTAATTTTGGACACTTAGCTTCTAATTTTGGACAGTTAATTCGTCGCAATAGCAGGATATCCATTCTTGTCTATTTCAAGATCGTGACGAACCGTACGATGTCCCAAGGAGCCTGGAAACTTTTCATATAATTCATTAAAGAAAGTTGACTTCAGCATTCTAAATACGCGAGATTCCCTTCTTCGCTTGCTCTTCCGGAGCTCTTTTCAGGCTTTTTGTACTTCATCTTGCTCGTAGCGGTAATGCTTCTTTGTTTCTTTAAGCATTCTGTACCCACAAAAATTAAATGTTTATAGAATTTTGAGAATCAAAACAACTGTCCGGAATAAGAAACGTATTTTCTTAAGAAGATGTCTTATCGTGTTTTGAATCCACCGTTATTATTATTATTATTAACGTTGTCGTATCTGCATTTGGTGCGAGCAGCAATACTGGCGTCGCCACTTGCGTGAAATGCTGACACAAAAGAAATACAGATACGACAATGGTCGATTCAATCGACCAGTTCTCTTAAAGAACTGCTCACACTGAACTTTCAACAAAGCAAATCTTATTCATTTCGCGTTCAAAATTGGATGAATTTAGTGTTAGAAATGTTCTAAAAAAATAATTATTTAAACAACATTATTCAGTAAATATTGGAAGAAAATTCTATAACTTTATTTAATTCATTTGTAATGTCCAACTTTATCCTCAAAGAGTTAAAAATTCCAAGCTGTCCCAAATTACAAGCACTTCCCCAACTTTTCAGTTTTAACTACTTTTATTCCGCGCGAAATTCGTTCCACAGCAGATTTATGGCCTCTACACACTAGAGGAAAATATGTCCATATTGAAGAGTTTTTCCTACACAAGTACAAGAAATTTGCTTCAATATGGACATAAATTGCTCTAGTGTGTAGACGCTATTACACTCAATCCCGGCATTATGCACATTTTCGGGACCGAAAAAACGCGCGAAATGGCATTATGCATCAAGAAAATTTGCATAGCCGCAGGGGCTTTCTTTTGAATACAGTCAGTCCCGGCATTAAGTCCTTCGGGATTATGCACCTGATGGAATTATGCATATACAATTATGCAAGTTTGCCTACCATTGGGGGTAAATTTCTGAAATAATTTTTGAAATACGCCTGGAAATTTGAAAACATTTTGCTAATTTTTCAGAATAAAACTTTAATTTCTCTTATTAAGGTAATTTTTTTAAATATTCTAACCATATATTGAAGAACTCTGGCCAAAAAGTGCTGTTTGTTAATGGTTTTCTATTGAAAAGTTAAATCTTTTTGTTTGATTTGCTTTTACTCTGCGCGAAATTCGTTCTACGGCCGATTTACTCAAAAGAAAGTCCCTGCGGGTCTGCAAATTTTCTCGATGCGTAATGCCATTTCGCGCTTTTTTTTCGGTCCCGAAGATGTGCATAATGCCGGGATTGAGTGTAAATCTGAGGGCCAATTTTTGAAATTCTCACTATCACCCGCGAGCTCTTTTGTGACCGAGAAAAATTGACTCGCCCACCCCGGAAATTCTTGAGTACGTGCAACGAATACTTTATGTTATAAAGAAGTCGTTACAGAAGGATTTTAATCTACGGGGTGTGCGAGTAGATTTCTCTCGGCCACTAAAGAGCTCGCGGGTGCAAGTGAGAGTTTCAAAAATTGGGTCTCTGCTGTGGAACGAATTTCGCGCGGAGTAAAAGTAGTTAAAACAAAAAGATTCAACTATTTAACCTAAACCGGATTTAGGATAATTAAGTCTTAATCTAAGGCCGCAATCTAAACGATTTCATTGAGGTCATTTAGACTGTCGTATTAGATTCTGACTGAATTGTCCCAAAAACCGATTTTGGGACAATTCAATCTCAATTCAATGCGGCGGTGTAAATGACCTCATTGACTCCCAAAAGTAGGCAAACTTGCATAATTGTATGTGCATAATTCCGTCTGGTGCATAATCCCGAAGTGCATAATGCCTGGACAGAGTGTACACTGAAAATGGGTTTTGTTATTAATTTTGTTATTTTGTTGTTATGATAATTTACTGACTAATGCGCTAGACAGACTTACGACTTAAACCGAGAGACGGCTTAACGTGATTATAATCAAAATAATGATCAGATTACATTTCCATCAGTTTCTGACTAATTCGCGTCTTGGCCTAAGCCAAGAAATGGTTCAGTTAGTGGGAAACTGATGGGAATTTAGTCAAATCATTATTTTGATTATAAATACGTTAAACCGTCTCTCGGTTTAAGTCGTAAGTGTGTCTAGGGTATAACAGTGCTCCCGTTCCTTACGAATTAAATTTTCTAAAATACCCCTCCCTATTTACCCTATTTAGGGTAAGTGTGCCAAATTTCGGCATAGTTGCATATAAGCACCGAAGTCCTCAGTTTGAAATGCAATATTTTTAATTCATATTGATATTTTTTGTTACTTAAATAAATATTTAAAGGCAAAATGAATTCATTGACTATTCGAAGATTACATATATAATTTTAATTAATTTATTTCCATGGCCGAAATTACACTCAAAGTGACCGAAATTAGAAGCTGGCCGAAATTTGGCACACTTCCCCTACCTGTATTTATACCTTATTTTTTCGAATGACGAATATTTCTGAGCACCCTGTATACGTTATACATATTTATTTCACGTGATAAACTAATTGTTATTGTGTTTATTCACCCCCCACGCAATGGAGAGAGTGGGTGAAATTGTGGGGGAGACTTTTTCGTTGTAATCTGAGACAGATTCACAATTTGATGCATTTGTGGGGGTGTCGTCTATGACGTCACTGGTTTCGCTGAAGGGCCCTAAAAAGGACAAGTTGGTAAATTAATGCTTAAAATCATATTCTGACATAAATATTCATTAGTTCAGGGAGGAGGAATGGCTAGGAGGAATTTTGTTTAGGGGGAGAAAAAGGGAAGTTAGTAGCTGGTTTAAGTCTCCCAAATACAGCCCTGAGAAAATATATCGTGTTCTTCCCAACTCGCGATATTTCCACTTGTTGAGCTGAGACCGAGTTCAACCAAGTAGATTCCGAGTCTCCCATTCAGTTTGATTCAGACAACTGAACAGATTGGTGCGTTTTTCTGTTCAATTTCTTAATCACATTTTTTTGTGTTGTATTTTTTATTAATTTTACAAATTATAGACACCCAAGACGACAAAAAATTACAGTTATTTTGGTTTATCGGCTTTGGTAGTTTTTTTTTTGTTAATTTCTTTTGACCCGGGTTGAAATTCTCAAGGGATTTCCCCCACTGAAACATTGAAGAATTCACTGGTGAAGACATAGTAGTAAACTCTTGGTCTGTGAATGAAGAGCAAGAAGCTGCTTCTTCTCACTCATACAACTGAAGGAGGAAAAATCAGAGTGTCTTCAATCCTTTTTGCTGATTTTTCTTGCATTAACAATTTGGACCTAGAACCATTCTAAGGTAGTGCAATTTAAGTGAAAAGTGAAATTTATATTTTGACAATCATAAAAAAAACACATTTCGAGACAAATTTCTGGAAAACCCCAAGATATATCATTTGGATATGAACATGGAAACCTTCTACGACATTGGCAGCACAGATCTCCGGGAACTCTGGGAGTCTGATTTGGATCCGGTAAGTCACTTGTTTATTTCTCCCAAATATGACTCATATGCATTTCAAGAATTTTTCATATGCAAAAAGTGGTTAGAAATATTTTCTTTTTGAATTTTAAAATTTTAGGAAAAAGTGTAAAGTTAAATTTTTAACAGTTTCCTGAAGCAATCTCTCATGGAGCATGCTTCAATATTAAATGCTTGTGCCCCTTATGCCTTATCGGGCTTGCTGGGAAATTTCAGTGATAAGAGATTTGCAGGGAATTCTCAGAATTTTCTCCGAAAACAATCTTGTCGTTTCCATTGAAACTTGTGTCAATATCACACTTAAAGAATGGCTTGTATCAAAACAGTTTTTTATTAATTTGTTTATTGTTTCATAAACAAAATTTATAGTTCAGACATACAGTCTTCTTACCTCAGCTTTTCAGTGACTAAGATCAGTTGCATTTTTATAGCTTTTGAAATTTATTTCTCAATTATAAATAAAAAAATCAAATATTTAAAGTTTAAATTTCCTGAAGTTTGATGCCTTTTAGCTTGAGCGGCGTACAGTAGATGCATTTTTTTTATTATGGTTTTATAAAATATTCTATGTAAGGCGGTATGGAAGTAAAATCCTTATAACTTTTTTATAGCAGGATTGTTTATCTCACTGAGGCTACTAGTAAAGCAGTGTACTTTTAAAACGCTCTACGTGACGTTCACCAAGGCTTATGCCCTAAGACAGACTTACGGTTTAAGCCAAAAGACGGTTTAGTGGGAAACTGATGGGAATATAGTCTTATAATTATTTTTATTATAATTTCGTTAAGTGGCCTCTCGGCTTAATTCGAAGGCGTGTCCAGGACATATGTTTCCTTCTGGCTAGTGATAGAAGGAATAGGGCAATTTTGGTCAGTATTTTTTGTAAATTTAATCAGTGCGTGTTTTATACCTTGTCAAACGCTCTCAATTCATTAAAATTTCCTTAGGGTAACTGTGTCAAGTGTGGCTAAAATCATAGGTCAATCCAACACATTAGAAAGCTCTTTAAAGATGCATTATAAGTCTTGTCAAAGTCTTGGTTTTATAAAGCAGCTATTTCACTTTTTGAGAAGTTTTAAGTTAATTACAGTGCATCTCCTACAATATGAACGTGTTTAATTCACATATTTCTATTTTTTTTTTTAAATTATTAGGCGTTATAGTTACTACAGTTAATTTGTTAAAAGTTGCCTCAGATTCATACTCAATAAAGGAAGTTTAAAAGTTAAACATTTACCATGAAATCTAATTTTTTTTGAATGGTTTTTAAAATTTTTACGGGTCAAAATTATTGGAGTTACACTGCAGATGTTTTAAAATTAAAGATCTTTATCGGAGAATACGAATCAGGTGATTAAAAACCGATGAAAATGAGGGGTAGATTCGGCAAATCAAACGAACTGATGCAAACATTTTAAAAACAGACAATTACAATTTACTCAATTTACAATTGAGGCACTATAATATTCAGCAATTTTGAAAAAAAATTTAGGGTAAGGGTAGGATGTATGGACCATAAAGGCTATATCGTGACCCCAACATATTTTTTTTGAAAATTTTATTGATTAAACTAATTGTTTTTTGTAAAATGTCGTGCATTAACCCTTCAAGGACGACTGGGATACTGTTGTCGCAAATACAAAAATAAATTTCTGACTAAAGAAAGGTATTTTGTCCTCTAAATAGTCAGAAGAAATGGTTTTTGCTTTTGGGACACCGGTATCCCACTCGTCCTTAAAGGGATAATTGCAAATGAAACACATTTGGCGAAAGATAGGTTCCTTAAAAAGGGGAATTATATTCGAAAAAACATAATATTTTGGGGAGGCGTCTACACACTAGGAAATTTTTTTTAATAAGTCCTTTTTTTAAAGAAAATATTCCCTATCATTGTACGCGGAAACGTTTTTTTTTTTCAGACAATTTTTGAGGAAAATTGCTTAGTGTGTAGACGACATTATTCGGAATAAACATAAAACAAAAAGACAATTAAAAAAAATTAATACAAATACCGAGTCAGAAAGTTAAATTTTTGAGATGCGAATTCAAGTTCTTTTTTAATAGCGTATATTGGTCATAATAGATCAGATGGTGTAAGATTTTGATAAGGGAGAACCAACCAAAAAAACGAGGTTTTACAGAATTAGACAAGAGAAAAAATATAAAATTGAAAATTGTTTTTTTCGATTTTTTAAGATTGAAAGTCTAAAAAAAAAATAAAATTTAAAAATTGTTGTTTTAGTTTAGATTACTTATAAGAAAAAATCACATAAGGCAAAATATAGCATGATAATCCTTAATAATTAGTTTTTTAAATTGAAGAATTTTTTTCCAAGGGTAGAAATTGACATAGCAATGTTACTAGCTTTGGATCTAGGTTAGGATTTTAGCTTTTGAAGAAGCCCAAATCCTCTAAATTTCTTAGAAAATGTAAATTTCTATTTTATTTTTTTTATTTCCCGCTTAAGAATTAATAATATTAGTAATCAAAATTTGCAGAACCACTTCTCATAGAGGAACTAGGCTTTCTCGAAAGAATATAGGGTAACGTGTTGTATTTCGGGACACTTTTTAGGACTTTGAAGTTTCAAACAACTTAATGACTTCTCAAATTATTTTTTTTTCATTGTTGATACAAATATTTATATTCCTTATTCTATCGAGAATAAGATTCTTACCGAAAAATGTTGAAAAATGCATAATTTTTTATACAAAATAGCAAAAATGTAAAGAAGTAAGAATGGTATATTTCAAAAGTCGCTATTATGCAAATAACTTTCAGTGAGCCTGACTATTTTCCTTTAAGTAGAAGGTTCAAACTTCACTTTTTCATAAATAAATTTAAATATCACTTGTAAAGTGGCTTAAATCGAAAAAAAAATTAAACACTGTTTGTGTTGATATCTGCAAAATTGACCACACTGCAGGTTTTGTAAAAAGTGGCATTTGACCCTCAAAATTCATGCATATTTCACACTTTAAATTAAATTAAATTTCAAAAAGTTTATGTTTATCTGATACGGAAAGAGCTTAATGCCCAACGCACAATAACTTTTGTTTAGTAAACATGTTTTTGACATTTCAATGAGAGTGAATGAGACATAGATCTAGTCATCTCGCTCATTCTCATAGGAAATTTTGAAAACATGTTTACAAACAAAAGTTATTGTGCGTTGGGCATAATGCCCAAAGCACAATAATTTTTGTTTTGTAAAAATATTTTTGACTTTTCAATGAGAGTGAGTGAGATCTAGATCTAGTCATCTCGCTCACTCTCATGGGGAATTTTGAACACATGTTTACAAACAAGAATTCTTGTGCGCTGGGCATAATATTTCAAATATAACTTAAAAATAATAAGAAAACAAGTATTTATAGAATTTTTGATGTGTCCAAAAATACACATATTGTGTCCCGAAAAGCACCTAGTCCAGAAATACCACACGTTACCCTACATTGTTATTTTTTCTTAGAAAGCCAGGTTTGCCTGGTTGGGGACTTGAAGGAGATTCGAATCCCGGATGCTTACAGCACACAGCGAGATCTTTATCACTTAACTCCTCTCGAACCTTAACCGGGTATTAGAAACTTTTAATTAAGTCACTGTAAATGTTAAATGCTCTTAAAATTGTTTGAGCCAAATAATCAGACATTGATTATTGACGATATTAACAGTTTTAAAGATTTAACCCCAATTGCTTCATTCCTAAAATCGTGCTTAGTTTTCATTTAAATTTTTTTCGGAGTTCACTTAATACCGTAGAAAAGATGATATGCCTAAGTGTTTTAATTACATTATCTAATGAGCTCTGCCATAAGAACATGATCCCTCTGTAAGTGAATAAATTAGTCTTGATATCGTGAATATTTGCTTCCAACCAGAAAAAAAGTATCCATGGGTGTCTCTTGATCAGTTTAAGAAGGTCTTTGACTTTTGACTCTCTCACTGCCCGAACAAATGGAAAAAAAACATCACACAGCCGAAAATCTCGCAAACTATTGAATCCACCGAAAAAAAGCGTTTAGAGATACTCTTGAAGACCCTCTGCCAATTTCTTGTACTTTCGTGCTGGGAAATGTGCGTTGGGAAAAAAGTTCTTCGAAAAAAAAGCCCATTCGATAATTCTCCCAATTATTCCACTAAATATCGAACGAATTTCATTTGATATGTGGAGAAGAAAAAAAAAGAAGTTTGAGAAGAATCTTGTGAAGCCATCGCACGCACTTCACTTACCATTAAGGGGCCCCCTCGAGCAGCTCACAATGACGTCAGTGGTCGGTGTAAAAGTACACTCACTTGGAGGAAAAAAACCCGTTAAACAGCGACTTCTTACCAGCCATTTTCTCGATCGCGCAAAAATTCCACACTTGGGTGTGCCTCATCTATCCCTCTTCCACTTCTACCAATTTCTCTCACCATCTCTGTCTCCTGCTCTTGCCCAGGTGAAAGACAATCTTGGGATACAGGTAGTCTTCATATGGCAATGAAGTTAGTGATTCCCTCAGGAATGAAATGAATAGATCATAGCACTTCTTCATTGTCACGTGCATCTCTTGTAGTCTCCATGGCTAGGAGTTCGTGCCCTTTGCAATTTGCAGACTTTTTGCCATTTCTTAAGTGTCGATTGCTTAGAACACAGATTTAAATGGAAATTTTAATTTAAATGGAAATAAATTACATCTTATAGCCATGTCATGCATCTTTTTGTTTGTTTCCATTTCGAGCCGAAGAAAATACCGTAGAATCAATTGTATTTAGGGTAAGTGTGCCAAATTCCGGCCAGCTTGAAATTCCGGCCATCTTTTTTGTTCCTCGAATTTCCATGAATTTTTAGTTTTTACATACTCTAGAGATTATACAGTGCAAAAAAAAAATAACAAAAAAATTAGCTTCGACAAACAAAATGACGTGAAAAAGACATTTGAAGAATTCCCGATGGGCAAAGAACTATGAGAATGAAGGTGGCCGAAATAGGGCACCAAAGCTATGTCAACATTTTTATTTATTTTAAAATGTATTAAGAATGATTTTAGAGTAAATAAAGATGATAAACTGTCTACAAGTTTCCAAGCAACACTCCTTAAGAAGAAGTAATAAAAATATTCAATTTCTATTGATAATATTCCATTTAAAACTTGAAATCTTGGCGCTTGTATGCAACTATGCCGAAATTTGGCAGATTTATCCTATTTTAGAATATTTAACCAAATATTAGTCCAAATATAAATAAATTGAATAAATAACACTACCGGTCGAATTGAGGAACCGGTCGATTTGAGGGCACTTTACCTTATATTTTAGAGTTGATTTTATTTCTATTTAGGTGTAATATTCGGAAGAGTTGTTTTAACTTTTTTCCTAAAATTTACATGACAAAAAAGTATAAATAACTCTTTTTAAGACTGAAAATAACTCGTTTTAAGAGTTAAAATAACTCGTTTCAAGAGTTAAAAAGCCTTTTTTAAGAGTTTAAATAACTCTCAAATCCCAAAATGAATATGTTTTGCAATTTTATGTTTTTTTTTAAATCATTTTGTGTAGTAATATTTTCTTGACCTCAAGTTCGCTATGTTCCGAGCGAAATATCACGTATGAGTACGCACATGTCTTCATGAAACACTGTTAAGCATATTTCTAGTTGATGTTCTATATGAACTTTGTCACACGAAAATTTTCTTGACTGAAGTATATTCTTAAAACAAAAACACTTAAGCATATACTTCAGTCGAGATGAAAGGAGAATGGTCAAATCCGGTCCCGGAATCGCCACGAACGGGACCTATGTCATTGGATAGACATTAGTATAGGTAACAACTTTTGTTCTGGGATCAATGTTCTAAACCATGGAGGAACAGTTCTAGAGCATAAAAACTATTTTTTACAATGATGAAGAATGATCAAAAGTATATGGGCGCTGGTTCATCTTCATACAAAGATTAGAGTAGACGCATTTTGAAGATATTGATATAAGGTTGAGAAAAATGCCGGGACCCAGGACGATAAACGCTGGGAATCCTTCTAAAATGGCCTTCATCCTTCCGAAAAATCGCTGTTTTGACAACGAATTACACAAAAACTGCTAAAGTGATCTTGATGAAATTCGGTATAGGGCCACTGCATGACTTAAAGTTTTTTCCATGCATATCACCCCCTCCCCCCACCCTCCATTCTGATAGCCCCCATACAAAATGGGGGCACTTTACCTTATAACTCCTTTCTAAGACGATGTAGAAAGCTGATATTCAACAAGGGAACAAAGCTTAGGGAAGACTTTTCAACCATGCATGTTAACCCGCTCCTCCACCACTCCATCTAGTAATCCTATACAAAATGAGAGCATTTTGACCTCCTTTCTGAGAAGAAGTAGTTGTTTGTAAAAGAATGAAAAAAATGAATAACTAATAACGTTAACAATAATTTTCTAGATTTTATATGCATTTATAGATATCTAGTCGAATTACAGCTTTCTGCCTCCTTTTAGAAAGGAGTTATAAAGTCAAATAGTCTTATTTTGTATGGGGGCTACCAGAAGGGGTGATGGAGGAAGAGTTTGGTCAGTATGGTTAAAAAGTCTTCTTTAAGCCTTGTTCCCATGCTGTATTTCAACTTCCTATCTTTTCTCAGAAAGGAGTTATAAGGTGAAATGCTCTCATTTTGTATGAGGGCTACCAGAAAGGGGGACAGAGGAGGGAGATATTATACATGGTTTAAAAGTCTTCCCTAAGCTTTGTTCCCTTGTTGAATATTAGCTTTCTACATCGTCTTAGAAAGGAGTTATAAGGTAAAGTGCCACCATTTTGTATGGGGGCTATCAGAATGGAGGGTGGGGGGAGGGGGTGATATGCATGGATAAAAACTTTAAGTCATGCAGTGACCCTATACCGAATTTCATCAAGATCACTTTAGCAGTTTTTGTGTAATTCGTTGTCAAAACAGCGATTTTTCGGAAGGATGAAGGCCATTTTAGAAGGACTCCCAGCGTTTATCGTCCTGGGTCCCGGCAATTTTTCAATCTTATATCAGTACCTACAAAATGCGCCTACTCTCGTTTGTGGCGATTCCGGGACCAGCGCCCATATAGTTTTGACCATTCTCCTTTATATCGAAAAAGAGTAATAATTACATCGATATTCTTCGAGTTAATTCAACTCTGCCAAAGAGTTGTTTTAACTTTTTAGGTTTTTTCTTAGTGTAGTATTAATAACAAAAAGTGATAGGATGAATCACACAATAGGACAGAAATAATCTTAAAATAGGTTAAATTCAAACACAAGAAACAGAGTCAGTTGCAAACTGACGTAGAATCAATCGCAGTGTGAGGTATCAGTAATCTCAAGGTGGGTTAAAGGCAATCATAAAACGGCATAGAATCAATCACAGTATGAAGTAGTATCAGTCCCAAAATGGGTTACAATCAGACACATAATGACACAGAATCAATCACACAATGGCATAGAATTAATCGCAGAGTGGGCTAAACTCCAACCAAAAACAGATTAAAATGAAACATAAAGTGGCGTAGTATCAATCACATATTGGTATAAAATCAATCACAGGATGGGATAGAATCGATCAGTGTGGGCTAAAATCAAACACAAATTGAGATTAAATTCAATCATCGAAAGGTAGAGTGAATCCTAAAAACAAATACTACACTGAGAAAGAAAAGTAACTTTAACACTTTTTAGGTGCAAAAATATATCAACATTTTTTAATGTTAATTTTACACCTTTTTAAGTGTTAATTTAACATGAAAAGGGGTAACTCTAAGTCTCAATACACCAAAAAAGGGTAATATTAACACCGATTTCGGATCAATAATGCAGGGTAAAATTAACATTTCCGGAATGTTATTTTAACTTTTCGGATTTCTCTCAGTGTATGCAAAATGTGGTAAAAGCTGTGGACAAACTGGGGTAGATCTAAATCCAAAAGCGGATCAAATCTATCACATTGGTGTAATGGTGTAGAGCCAATCTAAAAATGTGATAGAATTAGTACTATTACTTTTTAATAATAGTTTTAACACCAAAGCAAAGAGAAAGCATAGATTAACTAAAAGCATTGATTTAATTTGGCTTGTGTTCCTATAACATCTAAAGAATACATCGTTAAATATTGTGCGATAAATTTTCTTTTTTTTTTTTAAATAGTTTTTCCCAAAAAATCTCATAGTATTCTCAAAGAAATTTTTTGTAATAAATCGGTAATTTTAGCACACGCAATTACATTATTATTAATCGTATAGAGATATTGTATTACAAGGTAATCATTTTTACAATGTCCATATCCTGTGTTGGAATCTGCTAAGTCCATTGTAAACCGCCCAGGAGCGCCTTCCCAATTACAATAGAATACGCAATTACATAAAAAATGTGTAGAAAAATGTTTTTATTTAATTCAGAAATTTTATTACACTTCCTGTTATGGTTTATTACGGTTATTGTTTTTGTAACTTTAAATGATGGAAGAGAAAAACGAAAAAAAAACTTTGGGACTTTTCGACTAACATTTTAATGATCTCTTCAAATAAAGAGTTTAAAAGCTTAATATGCAACCAAATGTATCGTAATTGAAGGTATTCCCAATTTTCAACAAGAGACCAATTTGTGGTAAGTCGGCGGCAGACTCTTTCACAAGTTATCAGATTGTCAAGAATCTCTACTAATAAAAATCATTACAAGAGCTTCATCAGTCATTAAAGGTTTTTACTCGACTATTACAGTTTAAACCAGTAAATATTCAGTTCAATTTTACTGTCGTCATTAATTGATTGTCGTCATTTATTAATTTGAAAGCCTTGCCATACGATAGCTTTTCGTACACATGTCTGGCATGTCTGTATTATTTTCAAGATTTCTGGTTTGAAGTTAATTACAGGGAGGCGGTTTTTGGTACGTAGAATTCTAAACTAAATTTCTTGATGAGTGCTAACCATGCTAACAAGCTACCAGATATTTACACTCTACCAACATACATATTGTAAGAATAAATTAAAAAGAAAAGGCGCACCTATGCAAGTAATGTATTAATCATAAAAATTACTGATATATTGAATTTTTTTTTCATTGAACACTCAAATACTTTCAAGCGAGAGCAAAGTGAGAGAGAGATAGTGAAAAACAGAATGAGAAAGATGATCTTTAATTATTAATGCTGGCAATGAATTACCAACTAGAGTTAGCACGTGAAGACCTTCCTGAAATTCTCAATTTCTAACTGAAAATTCACCTGCTAATATATGAATAATTGTTTCCTAAATTATTTCAAACTTTTTTCACCTTCTCATATTACTTCTGAGTGGTGGACGCTTTATTTTCACCTATTGCAGAACAATGCTTGGGTGATTACAAATATAGGTCATTTTTCATTTTATGTGGGACTCTGTGATAAGAGTTATTGAGAAAAAATCACATTATGTACACGCTAAAAAAAAGTAGTTTATTGCCTGATAGATTAATTATAAACAGGGTGACCTAGTTAGGGTGTTTGGAAAGTTTTCAGGACTATGGGTATTAACCCGTTGTTCCTTCTATACATATTAGTCATTTTATCATACTCGATCTGCAAAGTAAAAGCCTGAGTAGACGCCTTATATTTTAAGTAAATATTTGAAGTTTAACTTTAAAAAGGAACTTGTTCAAGAGCTGAAACGTTTAGAGATATCGAGATCGAATTTAAAGAACCCCCCTCTGTAAGGTAATCTACGGTGAAATAATACTATATATCTTTTAATCCTGATCTTACTTTGATGAGGAAATAAGTAATTAGATGGTTGTCTTTAAATATAATTTTATCGCCATCTAGTGGTTAATCCACAAACTTTGCATGTTCCAACTTCTTCATAAATATTTGGTTAGCTTTCAATATTATAATAGAAAATAAATTGAAATAATAAAATTTATTAAATTATAAGATGTAATTCATGTAACATTTTTCTCAAGCTCAAGACTTATTAAGGATATTGACTATACTCAGAAAAGTTTGTAGAAAAGGTGTTTAAGTTTTGTAATTTTTGGAAAGAGTGAATGGAAGAGTGTGCTCCCAATAAAAAAGTTTATAAAAAAAGATTTGTAGTGCCCGAATGTGTAATCAAACTTGTCAATGAGCAAACAAGCCGAGTTTGTAAGCCACAAACCTTGCAGGTAAAAGGTTGTGAGTCACCTGTAATTTTAGCTAGAACTAAAATAAAATATTTAGTGATTTTTTATCCATTTCTTATTATTAATCTTTGAAATGAACCTTTTTTAGCACTTTACTGTTCTCAAGTGTTTTGGTTCCTGTCATGACTGTTTGATGGTTTAAGAACACAGCGAGGACTGCAGGAAATAGCCGAGATAGAAACCAATACACAGAAAAGTCGATAATGCAGAAGCACTTGAGAAGAGTAAAGTGCTAAAAACATGTTAACTGTTGGAATAGCAGCATTAGTTTGAATTGGACTTCACAAATGAGAGTGAAGTTTTTTTTTTATTAAACAATAATATATGTGTTTTTCTTATAAACAAAAAGTGCAAGGATTGATGTAACTAGCAATAAAGGATAATGTTCCTCATGGTGTTATTGTTTTCTCTCGCGAGATGGAACTGAAAACTGTTCTCAATTATTATTTTTCAAGTTTCTAATCAAACTTTCTGTCAATTTGCAGAAAAATTCGCGAGTTGACAATTTTCTCACAATTCTTTAAAAAATATTGCTCTTCTGCTAAATATGTAATGCCCAACGCACAATAACTTTTGTTTGCAAATATTTTTTCAAAATTTTTTATGAGAGAGAGCGAGATAACAAGATCTCTGTTTCATTCACTCTCATTGAAATGTCAAAAACATGTTTACAAAACAAGAGTTATTGTGCGTTGAACATAACTAAGTAATAAACATTGATGTCGAGTTTTATTATTTTTTCAATTTTGATAAAGTGTTTACAAAGACTGGAAAACAAACTTAGGCGTAGTAGGGCACCTTCGAAATGGGGCTTCTTTAAAATTGGGCTTTTTTCTACTATTTTTAAATCGAATTGAGCCT
Organism: Phlebotomus papatasi; assembly: GCF_024763615.1. Lineage (NCBI taxonomy): Eukaryota > Metazoa > Arthropoda > Insecta > Diptera > Psychodidae > Phlebotomus > Phlebotomus papatasi. The sequence goes on along the minus strand of NC_077223.1, from coordinate 20,447,399 downwards.
TTTTTCATGATGTATTTTAGCTTCAAAAATGGTTTATGGAGCTAATTTATATCATTGAAAGGTTCATTTTCAATTTAAAATTGGAGAAAAAGCTCTATTTTATCAATTTAATTTTTTATGATAGTTTCAATTAGGGTACACTGAGAAAAATCCGAAAAAGTTAAAATAACATTCCGGAAATGTTAATTTTACCCAGTATTGATCCAAAATCGGTGTAAATATTACCCTTTTTAGGTTATTAGGGGTTAAAGGTACCCTTTTTCATGTCAATTTTACCCTTAAAATGGTGTAAAATTAACATTAAAGAATGTTGATATATTTTTACACCTAAAAAGTGTTAAAGTTCTGAGAAAAAAGTTAATCCCACCCTCTTTTTTAATGAGTGTACAATAGGACAATTCTGAACAGAATCTAATTTAGATTTTTGAGATTTTCTCATTGTTTCAGGTGGATAAAAAAACAAAGATCATGAAGAAATACTTGTACTTCTTTATAGTAGTTTTCTTTTGCACATCTGAAACAGTGAAGAAATCTTAAAATTCAGAATTAGATTTGGTTCATAATTACCGTAATTACCCTATAGTAGCCTATTTAAGAAAAGAAACGAAAATTTCTTATTCCTCTTTTGCTGGACATTCTAGGGACACTTGAACTAGTTCTCTCTGTAGTCACCATGTCGAAGGCATTGCATTAATTTTCCCAATCAATAATCTTGTAATGAACGGTAATTAATTTTGCAGATGTCTAATCAACAAGGAAATATTGAAGCCAAATTTAATCTTGAATTTTGCAAGATTTCTTGTGGGATTTTGTAATGGATTTTCTTGGTTTGAATTGCAAAGTTTCGTTTGATGAGAAAAAAAAGAAGAAAACATCTGGATTAGACATTATCCATGAGAGAGATTTCAGAATTTCACAACATCCATCTCAAATAGATGTTTTCGTATGTTTTTTTTCCCTTTGGTCTTTTCTTTTGGAACTCTTGTGTGTTTTTGTTGGAAAATCCACCCCCACAAGCCAATTAATGACGTCAAAATCCCACAAGAGGGCTCGAAATGACGCACACGGAGAACATTGCGACTTATTGGCCCAGATACAGCAAGTGAATCTGCTTTGGAAGAATTATTGTTGTATTATAAGAACCTTGAGCTCTTTAGAGAAAATTTATTAAACACCATCGCTATCATTAGTGGTTAACAAAAAAAAAAGATTGCACATGTTAGAATTATTTCCATTTCAAGTATATAGCATTAAATTCTTAGTAATTATTTCACACCATTACTAATTAACATTTTACCTCCCTTTTGAATTGTTCTTTCTCTCAACTTTATTTTCGTTGAATTAATTTTCGCATTTTTCTCTGCGCTTTTCTCCAATTTTTCGCCAACACAATACATACTTTCACGTTTATGTCATCAGAAAAAGAAGTGGATTGCGGTATAATAAAAACAAGCCAGCGTGAGACCTAGATCTGTTTATGGTAGGTGAGATTCTTATTGTGAGTCAATTTAGAATTGTCTTGAATTCGGTTATGTATAAAAAAAGGCCCGTATTAATAAAAGAGAAATTCACTTCATTGACTAAAGCGCTCCTGGTGTTAATTTCACAAACTTTGCTTGTTCCAATGAGTTGTACAACGATACTCTAATACATCAAATACAGTTAAAGCCTAAAAAATAAAATCATTTTACCCTTTAGTCCTTACTTTATCAAAATTGGTTAATACAACCAGAAATATAAGCAAGGGTATAGCCAGAATTTCAGTAATGGTCTCTACACACTAGAAAAATTTATGTCCATATTGAAGAGTTTTTCCTACATAAGCGTAGGTAATTTGCTTCAATATGGACATAAAATCCTCAAGTGTGTAGAGGCTCTAAGGAGGAGATACAATACAAAATTATATTAAGTGGTATTTTAAGAGAATATTTTTGAAAAATTATCCCTTAAAGAAACGTATTTCGAATGCAAAGAACAAGGGTTTTCTCGAAAAATCCGAAATATTGAATTTTAATCCAATAATTAATAATTTCAGTTGCTTGAAAGCAATAAAATCCTTTACCTTTTGGAAAAATATCTACTTAGGAACTGTTCTTTGAGAAAAATCTGTTATTTGTTCCATTTTTGCGCCGATCTTGACGATTTAACGGATTCAGACAAAGGTACAAAAACGGTCTTATGGATCTCAGTAGCTTTTCTTGGAAAAAAAGCATGTAAGCTTGAGCTTAAACCAAAAAAGCTTTAGACTCTATTTTAAAAATCGTCATTATCAGGGGCCTCTCAACATTAAATTTTTCCATACGTTTTTGCATAGAGGCACTGAAGACTATTGGCAAGATTTTTCCTAAAGAGAACTTACTTATAAGTCTGATATATTTCGAAATCGTGCACTAAAAGCTATCTAAAAATACATATTTCATAATGCTCGCCGAAATAATACAAGAACTACGAGAAAATTTGTTTAAGTCGCGGTGCAATAGCAGCAAAATTTTTACAAGGAAAAGTGAAAAATATCTTCACTTTTTATTAGGCTTTATGAGCCCCTGGTCATTATCCTATTTCAATCCGATTTTAATAATTTCAAGCGTTGCGTGTAACTGATACAATTTTACAGGAGAAGGGACTAAAACTAACTTTCAATTTTCCTTTAAAACTCTTTTTAGGAGTTTTCTACAAGGTTTCTGGTTTTAAATTTACCATAAATCTATTTTCACATCGATTTTTATGATCTCAAATTGTTTGTAAAGCAATAACATTTTTACAAACATTGTCTAAAACGTTTCCAGATGGACTTTTCTTGGTCCAAATTAGCTGAAAATATGAATTAATGGCTCTGGCACATCTTTTAGATCAGGAAAATTTATGAAATCTAAATTCACATGTCTTTCTTTTTCAAACGTTTTGCATGTATATTTCATTCTTTCGCACTCTAAATTCGATTGAGCTAAATTTAATTTTTTGTGATGTATAAATGAAGAAGAAGAGTGCGATAGAGTGAGACAGACACATGCATTAGAGTTCCGAAAAAAATGGATGTGAATTTCGACTTCATAAAATTTTCTTGATCTAAAAGGTGTGCCGGAGCCATAAAAATTGGGAAAGCTTTGATTAAAAAAAAAATGTTTACATTTGTTTAAAAATAAAATGAAAATATCAATCTTGATGAAGCTGATGACTTTTGTAAGCTGAAATCTTGCTAAAGATATCAAGAAAACATTTTTCTGTCGAAGAAAATTCAAAGAAATACATGAAACATGGAATAGAAAATGCTTTTTCTTTAATAGAAAAATTTCTTTTAAAATTATTCGAAAATTCTATTCTAAAAACTGATTTTGATTATTTTTTCGGATGTGGAATTCTTTTTAACTTTTTCTCCCGAAGTATATGATTGAGTGTTAATTTCTTTGAACGTATAGAATTAAAGGAATATTTATATAATAATCAGTGCATAGAACTCTTGACTTGGATCACTGAAGTGATACTTTTTAAAGAATTTATCATTTAGTTCCCATAAAAACTGCCTTATGGACCATTATTCTTTTCAATGGAACCCCTGTGAACCTTTCATTTTTACTTCTATATAACGATTAGGGTAAAATGGGGTAATTTGGAACAATTTTTAATTTGAAATTTTGAGATTTCCTCACAGTTTTGGATGTGCAAAAGGAAAAATCACGAAGAAATGCTGTTTTTTTCCTTCTTTGCCCATCTGAAACTCTGAGAAAACTTCAAAATTCCATATTAGAAATATTTCAAAATTACCCTATTTTGTTCTATGCAGTTTTTCCCAAGATCGTTCACTTAAGTTCATTATGATCAACTTTTGACCATTAGAAACGAAGCTTTGGCAAAGTTTGAGCTCAATCAAGTACCATGGAAGTTCATTACGACAACGATGAATAAGATTATTGTAAAAGTATCACCTGGTATATGTAGGTGAGACCAATGCCCTAATTGCAATGTAATCTGTTTTTTGTTATTTGACAAAAATCACCAACACCACAATTTATTGCACTAACTCAGCAAAATATTTATTCAAATACACAATAAAAAATCGTCAACCGCAGATTTTTATGTAATATCTCAACTGAAATTTTTAAGAATCAATCGTAGAGGAGAGTTGAGAGGAAATTAATATTCAACGATCATGGAAAAAAGTCATTGAATATGGAAATTGCGGCGAAAGAGAAAAAAAAGAGATGAATGATCAAAGAAAATCAAAGCTAAAGTCACTTTCGTCAGAAACATTGGAGAAATGCGGCTTAAAATGTTTCAAAATCAATCTTCGTTTCAATCCATTGATCATGGCTTTTGTCCTATAACTCTCACCCTTTATACCAAAATCACTTTAAACATTATCACAAAAGACGTTTTTTTCAATTTATTTAGGATATTTTGGGATTATTGAAGAGCCAAAAAAAATCCATAGTATTTTCAGAGATAAAATTCAAGGAATTTTCTGTATACTTTCGAAAATCATCAAGAAGTTATCTCAAGCGAATCTTGCAGACATTACTTTTCTTCCCCTCGAGACCATATCCGCTTTGCTACACATACTTTCATAAATATATAAATAATGTGTAAAAATATATAAAGATTTTGTATACGATGGAGCGGTGAAGCTTAACCACGGTTTATGGCACGGGTTTAAGCCGGTTTTGGCCACTAAATAATGTAGAATATTTTGATTAAAATTTAAGGTATTGCACTCTAAAAGGACAGGTTTAATTTATAGAATTCGTCACAAAAGTATTTAAAAAAAATCGTTGAAATATGCACTAAATTCATTTTATAATATAATCGTAATGAAACTTTGATATTCATAATTAAATTAATTCACTTTGATATTTTTTTTACATAGAAAGATATCCAATGAAAAAGCTAGATATCCATGTTAGTTAATTATGATGTTTATTAGTCTATTCACTTTAAAGAATTCGAAAAAGAAAATATTTTCCAGTTCTTTTTGGTTCTTTACGCGTAAATCGTGATTTCTTATTCGAACTTCGAACTGTCAGATTTCTTGTCATCTTTGGTCATTTGACAGGAGTCGAAAATGTAAACATTCGAACTTTCTTGGATAGTTTTAAGATCAAATGGGTGTTCTTAAAACACAATCCGTGTTTAATTCACAAGGAGATCCATGTGATCTCTTTTTCGAACTTCAAACTTTCAGATTCCTTGTCTTCTATAGATATTTAGCAGGAGTCAAGAAGAATTTGACATTTGAATTGCTTATTAGATATATTCGAATTAGGTCTTAAAATACAATTCACGTTTTATTGACGAAGATACTAATGTGATTTCTTTTTCGAATTACAAACTGTCAGATTCCTTGTCATCTCTTGTTATTTAACAGGAGTCAAAAATACTGGAATTTCGAATTAGTTCTTAAACAACATTCTGCGTAGTATCCACAAGGAGGCTCAAGGGACTTCTTTTTTGATTTTCGAACTGTTAAATTTCTTGTCATCTCTGGTTATTTGACAAGTGTCAAAAAGACTAAAAACATTTGAACTTCGAACTAACTCTTAAAGCACAAATTGTGTTTTATCGACAAGGAGGCTCATTTTATTTTTTTCGAATTTCGAACTGTCAGATTCCTTGTTAGATGTTTGTCAGGAGTTGAATATACAGTAATACATTTGAATTAGATCTCGGTACGTTTGAATTATTTATTAAATAACATTTTGTGTCCTATGTGATTTCTTTTTGATTTTCGAACTGTCAGAATCCTCGGTAATTTCTGGTTATTTGACAGGCATCAGAAAACAACGAATACATTCGAATTAGTTCTTGGATACTGTTGAATCAATTCTTAAACAACATTTTACATTGTATCTGCAAGCAGACTCATGTGATTTCTTTTTAGAATTTCGAATTGTCATATTTCTTGTCATTTCTGGTTATTTTACAACTGTCAAAAATCGAAGTACACTCGAATTTCTTCTTAGATATAGTTCGAATTAGGTCTGAAAACACTATTCGTGTTTTATCCATCGAGGCTCATGTGATTTCTCTTTAGAATTTCGAACTGTTAAATTTCTCGTCAACTCTGTTTAAATTATAATTAAGGTTTTATTTATTCAAATTAACGGCTTAAGACACAAGCTTACGAAATCTTTAAACTTTCAAGTACATTCCAGTGCAACAGCTCTCATAAACTTGTTCATCGTAATTTTTTATTCTTTCAATATAAAATAAAAACCACATATTACCTATGTAATGCACAATGAAATATGCAAACTTTTTGTGAGATCGTTTTTTTCTTAAATTGTATGTGAAAAATTCGCGAAAGTTTTGAAGACTATATTGAAAGACTTTTGATGAAAAAAAAATCCACCTTTGCGCCGCGAGAGTAAAAGATTATTTCACGATTAATAGATTTGGCCTTTCTAACCACACTAATATATATATGGTATACCCATATAAAAATCTCATTGATGTTGGACATTCATGTATAAGTTCACCTTTAAGCCAGCAACCAAAGAAGTGACGGTGAGCACCTAACTTGAGTATATAAAATGAGAGAGAAACACGTGGTCCAGCAACTTTTCTTATGTACATTTTTCAACCTCTGCAACATTATTTAATACCTGAATATTATCTTGATTCTTTTTAGGCATCCAATTTATTCAAATAAAGTGGAGGATATAGATGGAAAATTTATGTGTGATATTTTGAGTGGAGAGTTAGTAGAAGCCGGTTTTTCACCCTTATTAACATTTCTATAATTTCCTTATTCTATTCCATTTTATATCATTTTAAAGTGAATTTTCAAATCTCACAGAAGAGATCCAAAAGGATGGATAACCCATGGTAGTTTAAAGAAAAAAATATTTCAAAAAATAATATGAGAAATTTCTCTCATAATCCACATTTTGAAGTTATTCCAACAATTTTCATTTTCATTCTGCAGTTGGCCTTCAGAGTGGTATTACCTGAAAAAGCCACAATTTTTCCAATGCCCAGAGTATTTATGAATAGATAGAAGTTGCAGAAAAACGGAACTTTTTATTGTGGCTGTAAAAAAACATATTAATTGAATGTATTATGACACATCAGGGCTCTCAATGAAAAATTAAATTGTAATCTGGGATTTACCCTTGCATACCAGTCCCCTCATCAATAATATTTGATTGATATTGAAGAATAATATATTGCCAGTTTTTCGGAAAAAATGAACAAGAAAAATAATCGAGAATCAAATGAGGAAGTCTTTTGCTTTATTTTATGTCCCATATTCCAGTTAAGAGAGTCAATTAGAAAGGGTAGTCACTGAAACATTTTTTTTTTTAATATGCGTGTCTGAGACACAGAATGGGGCAATCGGGGCAATACATCTGATGAGAAATGTAGTAAAGTCTTTGGAATCAGCGCGATCTAAAATCACTTTAGGCCACGCCCCTTTCGGAATTTACAGCCCACGGTTATAAAAGTTTATCTGATAACATAAACAATTCAAGCAAGTTGTTCTTATTATTTAAATTCTAGATGAAGTCTCTTAGTACTCTTGACGATCAAATAAAATAGACCAGTAGGGGAATTCTGTAACGCTCTGTCTGGCAATGCCATATGACAAAATGAGTTCGAATCTTAGGAGAGATTTTTCGAAAATGCGATTCTGTAGCCGTAACATTGCCATTTCGGCTCACGTAGCATTGTCAGAAGTTACATATTTGAGATTTCTGGCAATTCAAATGACAATGAATTTTGTTAAACAAATCAACCAAGTCGTACTGTATTTTCATAAAATCAATCATAAGTAAACGAATTTTATTAAAAATTCAATGAATTGCATTTTCGAACTCATATGACATGAGAAAAAAGCTAAGCTAATAAGTGTTGTTATGGACGCTAGAGGTCTCTATTTTTCATAGAATAGATCAATAGTGAAATCAGGTTTGAAAAACACGATAGGACCACTTAAATTTATACGAAAGAATGTGGTCCACAAAACGGATAAGTTTAAATAAAGCCATATTTAGAAACCATAAATGACAGTTTTCCAATTTTTTTGGCCAAACTGAATTTCACTATTGACGTATTCTGTGTAAATTAAAGACCTCTAGCGGACAAAACAACCCTTATTCCACGATTCTAATAATTTGAAGATTTCTACTTCAGAATTATATCAACAAATTGGGAAAAAATACAAAAGTTAAAAATAATATAAGCTTTGGAAAGAGATTCTATAAATTTGGCCGCCACTGTAGATGCGACAAATTGTCAGAAACCACGCCCTTTTGTAAGTCTTATGGGGGGCGTGGCTTGTTTTACTATAAAGCGTGGTTCTTTCTCCCATGTATATTTACTTTTTATTATTATTATTATACTTATTATTATATTACAGTACTCTTGTTAAAAAAATAAAAATTAAATTGCTACTAAAGTTAGTGAATTCCATCAGCTTCAATATCCTATAAAAGGGGCGTGGCTTAAAGTTACTTGTGCACTGATCTTCGCAGAAAGTTCAGTGCAATTTATATTGATATATCAACTTCTACGTTTTACATTGATCATATATATATATATATATATATATATATATATATATATATATATATATATATATATCATACATATTTAAAATATGAGGAATTTTTCAGTTATGTTTCATCACTTTAATGTCAAAGAAACCAATTGATGAAAATACACAGAAATACTCAAAGATTCAAAGTCACAGTGAATGTTTTCGGTAAATGAAAAGAATGTTTTGCTCTGGTGCACTTAGTCTATCCAACAGTTTTATATACAATCAAAATCCCAACGGTATTTGTAACACAAGCGTACCATTCTTTTACAACAAATATCATGAAAAAAAAGCTCTTGGAAGCATTTTATGTTACGTTGAAGATATTATTTACCATGAAGTGCTGTACCATTTCGAGCTAATAAAAATTGTACGTTGTCGAGTGAAAAATCACTAACATTTACGTTCGTGTATTGCTTACTTCCGTTCCATAGATTAGATTCTTCATCTTTACCTTCTTTTTAATTGTATCGATTTTCTCTGGTAGCTTAGAATTTTTTTTCTGCGTGAAATATTAAATCGGTGGGAGTGTTGTGTTTCTTTTTTGCCAAATAATAAAATTTCTGATCGCGAGCTCTTTGACAGAGAACAACATGAATGAACTACGCCAGAGATTTATGTTGAATTATGAATTAAAAATACATGCGCACAAAAATAATTCACACGATTTTATTCTTCACACAACTAGAGAAATAAGTACATGAGAGAGAGAAAATTTCTCGTGACCACTAAATACTATCACTTGTGAATGAAATAAAATTTTATTTCACTTCAAACTTATACAAATTTGTCTACAAACGAATTTCAAATGATTTACAGTACCATTTCGACTGTCTTGGAATTTATTCTTGCAATAATTGTGTTGCGGCTTTTTATTGCTCGAACTCCAAGACACAGCTATATTGCAATCTATTGATTTTGAGTCTTATCTGTATAAATATTTTTTATAACTTCTATGTCTCACACTTAAGGGACCATTTTTTTCAAAATTTAGTAATTATAATGAAAAAAATGATCGATGTTAGTTCGTTTTGAGTATCATCTCCTTAAAGACCAAACTGCTGGGGATATTAATTTCTGACTTTCAGTGACCCTCCGCCCCCGTAATATTTTTCCTTATTCCTTCCCCATTTTATATTGTTAAGTGCCACAATTTTATAATAACTTTTTAATCAAACTCAATAGTTCGAGCACTTCATGAATTTCCCTCGCCGTTGCTCTTTTATTGGCTGAAGGCGATGAAATTTCGCAAAAATATAGCTGTTGATTAGGGAAAAGCTGTACAAAGTGTTAGATAGATAAAGTGAATGGAATCTTCTCTAGAGTATTTGGTGAAATCGTGATTCATGCATCTTGATTTTAGTGACAATTGCCACAATAATATTCTCAGTATTTGGCACTCTAATAGTTACGCAATGGATTCCTCTGGTTAAAAATGCAGAAAGAGCAAAAATTGTGTGAATTTTCATCACAAATCTGCTGACAATTTCCGGCAATTAAATCTAGACTATATAATTATTATTACCTGCAAATAGAAACAGACATTTCTCTAAACAGGGTGACCCATGGAATTTGAACAAAAAGAAGATACATCCGGTCTTGGATATTTATTACATCTTCAAGAAGAAAATTTTCTATCTTGGATGTATAAACTGTAATTTTATTTTAAAGTGTTTAATAAAAAATAGAAATAAGTACAAGAAAACGCGCTACATTCAGACGATTTATGCTTCGCACAAATCAATTTTTTAATGTGTTATAAATAAATTTGACCCATGATAATATTATATTTTAATAGCTAGTCCAATGCCTCAAATTTCCAGAAAAGACCTATGGGCAAAATCCATAAGGAACATAGAGAAAAAATTGAATTGTCCGAAGCATGATTCGTCCGAAGGTAGGGCGCTTTCCCCTAATGGTGTTCGTACATAATTTCGAATTTAATGCCAAAGTTAAATGTCATGGTGAAATTCAATTTCAATCTGTCATACTTTTAAATTATAAGAAATTCACTTAAAATCATGACAACTTTTAGTTTTTCTTCACAAAAAGAGTGAGTTATTCATTAAGAAGCAGGAATTTATTTAAAACTCTCCTTTTTCTTCATTATCTTACAATTTCTTGACCTTATTTTTGTTTTGCAACTGTCAAAACACGATTCATCGTTTTGACCGTTGCATTTCAAATGTGAAATGTGGGGTTATGTTAAAAAATTTGTATGTGTATGAATGAGAACCCTGTTTTTCTTCTGCTTTCTGAATATTTGCACATATTTACAGTACCCGCTTCGTTATCCGGATGATTGAGAGACAATATGACAGATGTCTGCTTCATAATCCGGATGTATTTATTGAATTTGTTCAACGTCTCGAAAAAATAATACAGATTTTTTTTGTAGAATTAGAATAAAAGTTTTAAAAATTATTAAAAAGACATAATTAGAGAATTCTATGCTATTATACTTCATTTTATTAAACAAAAACATCACAGGATAATTTATTTTCATTACTTAATGCACATGCATACATAACCTCAAAATTATTTTAAATGTAACCGTCGATAACTCGTCCGGATTACGCCGATCCGGTTTAGAGAGCGGGCACTGTATATTCAAATAAAATGAAGAGGAAATGCATCACCAAGAAAATTTGTAAGAATAATACAGATATTTAATTCACAGTACAATGGTCTTGCATAAATTCTGTTATTTCTTAAAGAATCGTTCGAATTTGGGACATGAAAAATGTCAATAATACCCACAAGCATTTGTATTTGGAAGACTCTACTGTAGAGCTATTTTTTCTATTTTTAAATGGTACTGGACCTTATCATGACATAATCTAGCTCCACAAATTAATTGCGAGTCTAAATTAGATTTAGATAATAATCAGTTTTATTTAAAAATAGAAGAAAAAAGCCCTATTTCAAAAGTTTCCAAATTCAATGGGGTCTCATTTCTCCCTTCTAATCGTATTATTTGAATTTTTTTTAATTTTAGCAGGAAAAATGGTTTTCTTTATGGCGCTGGCACACCTTTTCAATTTACTGAATTTCAAACGATTGAAATTTAACCTCTTACTCGTTCAAACTGAAATCAGATATAGGTGCCTCTTTCTGTCAAATGAAATTAAAATTGAAATGGAAATTGAAATTGAAATTGAAATTGAAATTTTCATTTGACAGAAAGAGACACATATATCTTATTTCACTTTGAAAGAGTAAGAGGTAAAATTTCAATCGATTGAATTTTACTCAATTGAAAAGGTGTGCTAGCGCCATTATGGTTCATTTTCGAAATTGCAATTACCTGTCTTTCGATATTTTTCGCCTGGGAATAAAAATTTTGGAAGTACTGAATTTGTGGGAGATCGGAAGCAAATTTATAAGTCATTGTGATTTTTCACAGAAGTGCTCTAAGCTCAATCTTTTGCTGTGGAGCTTAATAAAATTATAAAATTCAATAATTTACCTGAGTTTAGTTGAAATACTCTTAAAACTTAAACTGTTTGAAAGTCGATTGGAAGGGATCTGGAATGTGGCTGTAAGTGTCAATTCCGGTTTACACATTCTGAGCTGTTTGATATCCGGATGACAGGTGTCAAACACTTGAAATTCAGAAAATCTCACGGTATGGACTTTTATCTGACAATTGAACCCCAATCATCTGGATAATGATGACTAAGTCGTCATGATTTGACTCCAACTGCTTCGTATTATGTTTTATTATTTTGCAAAACATTCAATACATCCATTTATGTTTCGTATGTTTTTACCGGAAAATATGAACCCTCAGCAAATATTTTAAAGTTTTTTTATGCCTAGCCCGCAATAATTTTTGTTTGTAAACATGCTTTCAAAATTTCCTATGAGAGAGAGCAAGATGACTAGATATAGATCTCTCTCAATCTCGTTGAAATGTCAAAAACATGTTTATAAACAAAAGTTTTTGCGTGTTTTGACCAGCGCATATTAAATATAGTTTCTAAACATGTTTTGAAAATTTCCTATGAGAGTGAACGAGGTGACTAGATTAAACTCTCTTTCACTGAAAAGTCAAAAATATGTTTTCGAAACAAAAGTTATCGTGCGCTTGGCATTAGGCGGTTTACTATCGCGCAATAACTTTTATTGTGAAAACATGTTTTTGACATTTAAGTGATAGGGGAATCGCCAATAATGACGAAAACCCCTTAATAAAATTAAATTGAAATTGAATTGATATTTAAGTGAGAGTGAGTGAGATCTAGATCTAGTCATCTCGCTCGCTCTCATAGGCTGTTCAAAAGACATGTTTACAGAACAAAAGACATAAAAGCAAAATATTTTTTGTTTTGTAGACATATTTCCGAAACTGTCTATATGGGCATAATAATGGCCTATAATGGGCATTATGCCCAACGCACAATAACTTTTGTGTAGTAAACATGTTTTGACATTTCAATGAGAGTGAGTGAGATCTAAATCTAGTCATATCGCTAGATAACTAGATAACTAGAGATAACTAGGGCATTATGCCCAACACACAATAACTTTTGTTTGTAAACATGTTTTCAAAATTTTCCATGAGAATGAGCGAGATAACTAGATCTTGGTTTCATTCACTCTCACTGAAATGTCAAAAACTTGTTTATAAAACAAAAATTATTGTGTGTTGGGCATTATTCTCTGACTTTAATAAAAATTATAAACAAAAAAACAGAACAATTTCCGCCATATTGGAAAATGGTCGTTTTTCATTGGATATTTCTTCTTCTTATTTCGCAATAAATCATTATATTTCTGATTGACATTTACATGGCACGAAAAATGAATAATGTAACGAAAGGAAGAAATTTTTTTAAATTATTTCTTAATTAATTTGGTTAGTAACAAATATTCGTGCCAAACATTTAAAGTTTTCGTGCATGGATTATTTTATTCTTCAGTCAAATTATCTTGAGCTCTGAAGTATAGGGTTTTCCACTGGGAATTTCCATTAGTGATCATATTGCTGGAAAATAAATTAGGGGTATTGGTGTGAAATGGTGTGGTTTTTTGATAAAAAAAAGGGGGAAGAATTATCGATTTCTTTTCCTCTATTCTGTATCACCAATCGATCAATCAAATAACCATGTCTGGCGATTGCCTAAACCTTTAACAAATTGGCATCGGTGTAATTAAAAGGAAAAGAGGTGGAAAAAAAATCGCGCATCTAGTTGAAAAGTTGCGTCTTGTGGGTGGGAAATCACACGAGTATAAAATATAAATCAAAGTTCATAACTGCCTGGTTAATCGATTAACAATAATTTATTTTATTCAGACCTCAAATGTAAATAAAATAAAATGAAGGTATATTCTAGGGCATGATTTCATTAAGCAAGTAGAACATATGGTCTCAGAGCTACTGTATATTGTGTTTTTTTTATTTCGACGAAGAAAGTTGTGTGAGGGAGGAAATAAATATAGTATTAATTGTTCAATTGAGAAAAGTGCGTTAGAAAAAATGAGCATCATTTATGTTGAATATCAAACGAATTTCAGCCATATCGCCCTTCATGTGTGGCAAATAATCACTCTATTTGTTGTAACATTGAGAAAAGAAATACTGTACTTCTGTATATCGCTCATAAAGTATTACAGAGGCGTAGGTGTTCTTTAGAAATTTTTTAGGAAGCTAACTCTATGATCAAATTTGTGTAAAAATATTTTATTTTTTCAATTTACAAAATTAATTACGTAATTAAGTATTTACGTCAATAAAGTACCAAAATAATAGAAAAAATTATAATTATATTTCTTATAAAGACACATTTATCTCAAAATCGGTAAAAAAAATCAACATACGCCTCTGTAATACTCCATGAGCGACGTATTTCTCATAATCACTTTGTTACAAGTTCAATTTCAACCTAATGCTGTTTTTTTTTCTACTTCTATCTCTAAACGATGTTTTATTTCATTTAAATTGCATTAATTGAATCGTTCAGCTATAAGTTATATTGAGTTAGAGAGTACTAATTTTTCTCAACATTTGTTACATCAGCGGTGATTAACGGTGATTTTCAGTGAAACATGAAAAACAATTTTTATTTATGTTAAATGTTTAACATATTAATGTTTTTGTAATATTTTCTTCAAATATGTGTTATTAGGTGTATAATTTGTCTTCAAAGTCTCTGTTGAACATAATATTGGAGAGTTCATTTCTGGACACCCTGTCCAATATTAGTCTTCACTAATTATCTTCCAATGGTCTTAATTTTTCTCCCGTGTGTCCAGTGAAAGAAAAAAATATCAAAGAGGAATAAGAGACATGAAAAAAAGCGACAGAGAAACGAAGAATTTATACACGAGTGGAAGAATCACGGAAAATTTGGAAGGTTATTCACCTGTTTAGTGGTTCTTCTTCACCATCAAACCATTCTATACCAGTTTCTTGTAGCATATATTATATTTACCAATTCAAAGATGAACCAATCCACTCAACCAAACCTCAAATGGATAAATAAATTCAAAAATCAAAATAGTCCTATTAAGGAGATAACATTAATTATCCTAATCCGGGATGAAAGGAAAAAGTGACTCCACTTCCAATTGCGATCAAACTAATTGTTGGTTTTCGATAGACTTGATCAATTCGGAAAGGTATTGAAATTTTCGTATTTTCTCTTAATTCTTTCTGGACCGTATATCCATCAAACTAATTTCAATCACCTTTACTTTTTTCAAAGGTAGTTCTCAATAAAACATTTGTAACGAGAACGCTTTTTCCGATTCAAAAGAACTTAATAAAATAATCTTCAAATTTTTGTATTATTTCGGAAGAATAGCAAAATGGTTATATATTTAAATTGGAATTACAAAAGTCTCATAAACCTCCTAAAGCGGTCTTCAGATTAGAGGTTTAGTCCAGTTCCCGAACATCTCAAAACAATAAATTATAACCAATTTTATTGCTCTTTCAGAATCTAATAGGCCATTTATCCTTAATAATGCAATGCTAGTTTATATTTTCGAAAATAGCTTGACTGATAAGAAATTATAACAGTTAAGCCATATGGCTAAGTCTTAGATCTGAAACCCGTATAACAGCCTAAATAGACTCAGACTGATCCTTGAGAATATTTAGCTTGTAAAATTTAGCAGAAAAGATATTCAAAACTCTTATACACTGAAGGCTTAGAATAAAATCATCAATTAGGGGAAAGTAGGCATGGTTCGTACAAAATGAACCTTCAAACGATTCGAATTTTCTCTTTAGTTGTAAAGAGCTGATTCGTGATTTTTTAGCCATAAGATAGATAATTATTAACCTCATGAAACGAGACTAGCTCTTTGTGAATAAAGAGAAAATTTGCATCGTTTGAAGGTTCACTATGTGCGAACCATGCCTACATTCCCCTAGTAGGGGAAAGTGGCCTGCCTTTGAATGCGGCAGCCTTTGAATATTTTAATTTTTCTCTTATTTGCCGAAGCAAGTAGGCAAGAACCCTATTCTCTAAACTACAGTCAATACATTCTACTAACTTCGATTAAAAAAATAGAGTTTTTGCTTTGGGAAATAAGAAAAAAAAATGTTAAAAGGTTGCCGCATTCAAAGGCAGACTACTTTCTTCTAGTCTTTTCCATGAATTTCCTTTACTTAATATTTTACTGTCAAATTTTACACTATAAACATTTTTGAGGATCAGCCTGGATCTATTTGAGCCCTAAGTTTCATAAACCTAAAAAAAAAAACGTTGAATTAGGACAGTCTAGTAAAACTAAAGAAATCTGTTTTTCCCGGTTTTTCCAAACAAATGTTTGTTTTTATGTATTTAAAATGTTTAAAAAGAAGTTTGAAAAAATATCTTAAATTTGGATGTCCATTGCATTACAACTACCCACAAGAACTATGTTTATTTATAATTCTAAATATTTGAAAAAGGGAAATTGTGTACCCAGAATCCTAAAAGAGACGAAATTAATGAAGAGTCTGTCAGGAAGTGTTTCGGAAAAAAGTATCAGGCCCAAATATTTTATAATCATTTGTTGAAATTGCATTACGGAATAAGGCCTATAAGAGCCCTATAACACCCCTAATTAAGGATATAAATAAAAAATCAGCCTATTTTTGTTTTCTTGAATTTCTTGTTTTCTTGAACACCAGGCATTGTCACCTTTTTGTGAAATATCTGACTTTTCAAAAATTTTACTTGTCTGAAAACATAATAAATAATAAACATTTATTCATGCCGTTCATATTAAAAAGTTTCATAAGACACACCAGGAACTTTAGACAGTAAAGTAATTGTTATACACTTAATCTAAGATTATTCGGATGACAACTGTCATACACTTAACACATTAAAAAAATCCCCATTTGAATTTCATTTTTCTGTTGTTTTCGTTCCAAATAATCCAGATATTGGAGGTTTAATTGTATAACATATAAGCTACAAAATGCTAGGACAAGCGGTTGTTAGCACACATATAGTTTGTGCTTCGCTTTGCACTTACTGAAGAATTTATGGATTTAAGAAATATAGTTTCAAACAAGATAATTTCAAGACCTTTTCAACGTACGTATATTCGTCGTTATTTATTATTTATTTTATTTATTTCGATGTACCGGGCTTTTTATTGATATTTTGTACATTGTTCAGTTTACAAGTTTATTATTCAGTTTACAATGTTTCGTGAAAAATGTCCATTCAGACGCTTCAATCATTTGCACCGGGCGGTACTCGAACTCACAACTGTGACAGTCGATCCGGGGGTCACACCGCTCAAGAACCGAACGCTCTTACCAATTGCACCACGGATCCCCTTCGTTGTTATTTAGATATATCTTTTGCTTAGTTTGAGCACTAGGGCAAAAATAGCCATAGGCTGATCCTCGAGAATATTTAACTTGCAAATTTGTCAGTAAAATAATTAGGTGCCGTTAAAGAAATTCATGGAAAGGACCTCTAATCGATGATCTTAAGCCCTCAGTGTATAACAGTTTGTGTTATATCTTTAGTGCCAAATTTTACAGGCTGAATATTCTCGAGGATCAGATAATAATGATAATAATAATAATGGTAGCGTAAAGACCCAAATAGACTCAAGCTGATCCTCAAAAATATTTAGCCCGTAAAATTTGACAGTAAAGATTAATCCCAAACTGTTATACACTTAGGGCTTACGTACGATCATCGACTAGAAATATTCTAGATATTCTAAATATTCTAGAGGATCAGCCTGAGTCTATTTGGGCCCTAACGTTCCATAGAGGAACTTAGGCCTTCCCACAAGGGGAGTTCGGGACATCCATTATTATTTTTTCCTATACAGGGATGGGGTTGTCTGTCCCATGCCTCGTGGAATCAAGTAAACTGAAGCTCACTGGATGCAATTCGAAAACCTTTAACGCTAGAAAAATTCCTACTAACTTAAAGGGGATTCGAACCCCGTAAATTTGCATCATAGAGCGAGTGCTCTACTACTTGACCCATTGAGTGTCCTCTCGAGGATCAACCTGTGTCTATTTTTGAGTTTTTACTATCAGGAAAACAAAGCGGTTTTCTCTCATATCATAAACATTCAAATAAATAATCCTTTAACAGTTGGGTAATTTGTTTTAGTATTCAGCAATTGAACTTGAGATTAACCAATTTGCGGAAAAATCTTTGTGCTTATTTCCAATATCACTGAAGATAAGGAAATTTCTACACATGCTTTTGAGGATTTGCAGTGGAATGGAGTAAAACAATAATGAAGATAAGATTCACGTTGTTGAAGTCTTTGGGTAATCCCTTGCAATTGTTGTCAACAATTAAATGATTAAAATTTCTCTGCTCTAAAAAAACACTGTCACTCAACGACACATGGAATTTAAAATAAAAAAGGCATTTCAAAGCTAGAAAGAGAAAATGCCTCAAGCTTATCATTTGACGTAACATTTTGGCCCTTCCGCTGATTAATTCTTTTTTTTTTCGAGAGAGAGAAACTCTGTGGAGAAGAATTTCTTGTTGGATTGTTCCACTATGGTTTTATTTCTCTTTCTTTTTTTCTCTCCATCTGAAATTAAAGCGCCGATTTTAAAAGCAAGAACATCACTTCCAATTTGGACATTGCACAGTTTTTGGTTGGTTCATCTTTGAGGAAGTGGAAGAGCCGGTGAAGATAGCCACCGTAAAAAAAAAGATACAAACATGTGAGAGAAATCACATGCCCAAAGAAGAAATTGGATGTTTTAATTAAAATAGTCAATTTGCAATGCATGTGCATTTTACAACTGAGTCACACACAAACATTTTATCTCACTCTTAAACTTTATATAGTAAAGAGAGACTAAAAAAAATTTCCATTCACTTCACACATCAATTCACTTCCCAGGTACCTTAATAAATATTTACTGTTAAATATCTCCTCCAAAAACTCTTTAAAAAGTCACATTGTACTTGCCCAGAGACAAACTGGTCAGTGTTCTTTGGCATATTCTTTGCTCCATTGCTGATACATTCCCCGGTTTTTTTTTGGACAGGTAAACTTTTGTTGATGAAATATCATCTCAACAGGGTAACACTGAAAGGTTAGCAACGGTGTTTGTTGAAAGTTTGTCGTAAGGGTATTTTTCCATATCTATGACCAAATTTTGTCAAAAAACGGAAAAAGGATATCTTTTTGACAAATTTTTTACGAACAACAAAAAAAAAAGACACAGAAGAATTTAAATAAATGACAAAGCATCTTAACTTTGCAGAATGCTCGAATTATTTTTGCATTAATTATTATGGTGCAGGAAATTGTTTGACTGTATGAAACTAACAATATGATCATACGTTCAAGGCTTCTGCAAAATTTATCCACATAGCTGTTTTTCTATACATATTGGATTATAAACGATTTTAACTTTTAACCGATTTATAAAAAAAACATAAAAGAACTTAAAGATTTATTGAAATATCGTATGGGTTACTTAATTGATTTCCGGACAAAAAGTAATAGATATTCGTCATACGGGCTTCAGACCTAAGGTTTAGCCATATGGCTTAACATTTATAATTATAATTTATAATTTGTTATCAGTCAAGATATTTTGGAAAATTTAACTTCGAATTGGATTCTAAAGGGCAAATGACCTAACAGATTTTGAAAAGCAATAAAATTGGTTGCCATTTAGGATTCTGAGACCTTCGGGAAGTGGGATAAACCTCTTCGTTTGTATTAAGGCTAGCTTTCAAAGCTTTAATCACAAGTTCGAATATTCAGAAAAGTGCCTTATTGGCATTTTCTTAGTTTTACCGATTAAAACGGATTCAGAAATGATCTTAACTCTTATCCTAAGACCGTTTTCATACTAGAGGTTTAGCCCAGTTCCCGAGGGTCTCATATCCTTAAACGTCAACCGATTTTATTGATTTTTCAAAATGTAATAGGTCATTTGCCTTTAATAATTCAAACCTAAGTCAAAATTTTCCAAAAAAAATCTCGACCGATAAGATATTAGAGAAGTTAAGCCTATGGTTCAGCCTTAGATCTGAAGCTCGTATAAGTTATACGGGCTTCAGACCTAAGGTTTAGCCAAATGGCTTAATTCGTCTAATTCCTTATCAGGCAATATTTTTGAGGAAATTGTTGTTTAGGATTGCATATTAACTCTTTCGCGTCTTTAGGGTCATATATGACCCGGGGAAAAAAGTTTCTTTTTGGCTATTTACATTAATTGAAATCTAACTGGAGTCTTGAGAAAATGAGCCAAGAATCTTACATCCTTCTATTATGATGTCGTGCACGAACAGATAGATTTCAATTAATGTAAATACCCAAAAAAAAACTTTTTTCCCCGAGTCATGACATTACTCTAAAGACGCGAAAGAGTTAAGGGCAAATTTTCCATTTGATTTTGAAAAGCCAGGAAAATTGTTCGTTATTTAGATTTTTGGGACCTTCGAGGATTGGGCTAAACCCTAAGTTAGAACCTGCCATAACAGATTGAAATCAATACGGAATTCGTTAAAATTTAGATACTTTTCCATCAAATCCGAACTTGCCTTAATTGTGTGAAAAATACGCTGTTTAGAGCAGGTTTACAATTGATCTTAAAAAGACAGTTTTAGGGAGTAGTCAAAGGGCAATTCATGTGCACTTAGAGTGACTCAAGTTTCCAGTTTCATGAAGGAATATATGGATTCCCCGAATGGACCCCTGAAAAATGTATGGGTTCCCTGGGGTCTCTGGGTTTGCCATGCGTTCTCTGGGTCCCCATGGGTTCCCTGGGTTTTCTATGGGTTCTCTGGGTTCCCCAGGGTCTCTGGGTTCCCCAGGGTCTCTGGGTTCCCCAGGGTCTCTGGGTTCCCCAGGGTCTCTGGGTTCCCCAGGGTCTCTGGATTCCCCAGGGTCTCTGGGTTCCCCATGGGTTATTTGTGTTCCCCATGGGTTCACTATGGATTCTCTGAGTTCTCTGAGTTCACCATGGGTTCTCGGGGTTCCCCGGGGTCTCTAGTTTTCCCATGAGTTCTCTGGGTTTCCAATGGGTTCTCAGGCCCAATTTTCTTACCTGAAAGGAATTACCCCTTGGAAATTTTTAAATATATATTATAGCTTTAACTCTATAAGAGTTATAAATATACTTCTCCTTAAGGTGAACTTAATTTGACCAGGGAACCTATAGGGAATCCAGAGAAACCGGGGAACCTAGACATTTTTCAGGGAACCCGGGGAACCCATATATTTTTCAGGAAATTCCAAGAGACTATGATTTATTCTGGAAACTCACAGAGAACCTGTGGAATCAAGACATTTTTCAAGGAACGCGTACAACTCTGGAAAATAGTCACGAATAATAAAATTATTATAGAAAATTTAACAACTTTCATTTACAAAAGACTTAAAAAATCTCC
This sequence comes from Phlebotomus papatasi, assembly GCF_024763615.1. Lineage (NCBI taxonomy): Eukaryota > Metazoa > Arthropoda > Insecta > Diptera > Psychodidae > Phlebotomus > Phlebotomus papatasi. Next base: position 20,426,018 of record NC_077223.1, on the reverse strand, counting down.
TGACCCACCCTTTGGATATAAATTATTTTAATTTAATGTGCGAACTGCTTGAATCTGTATCATTTTCTCAGTACAAATCCCATCGCTGAAGACCTATCAAGACTGACCTACATACATGGGAGTCCTCAACCTTCAGGCAAAGTGGCCCGGTTTTTCGTCTTTCACCTCAAGACGCTATGATTAACTCATTTGCAGATGTCATAAATTGATATTGTTTATCAAAAGGAAACACCCCGAATAAATTTTGTGTGCTGGGGAATTTCATCTCTTTCACTATCTCTACCACCGAAAAACAACACTTGCTTTTTTATCAGGTTTTCTTGGCTTGTGTTATGTAAAAAAAAAAACGTTCCCTCCAAACAATATTCTGCGTTCGTTAAGTATTCGTAACACCCAATTTATCTAATTGACCATTATCGTGTGCTCGAGTACATAAGCATAGAATTATGATAAGTCAATGCATTTTTTTGCTCAACTTCTTCGTAATTATATTGCATATCAGCACAATCCAATCAACATTTTGCATGGCATAGAAACGACAAAGTTGTTCGTTGTACCGGCAAAAATAAAAAATTTTGCTCAAATATGTTGAGTACTGAAATATACGGATGAACTTTTACCACAGAAAGTTCAAGTTAACATTCTCATTGATTAGAGGACTTTTCCTTTTTTTTTTGGACTTTGCTCCAAAGCCACCACACCCATGCAACATTTTCTACAGATTCCAATAAATTTATAATGTAATATATTTTGCAGCAGCTCTGATTATTATTTCTGATTAAGAGAGTTATTGAAGTAAACGGTCAATCGCCTCATTTAAACATGAGATGACATTTTTTTTTCAATAAAGTGCAATATTCTTCATAAACTTTCGCTAGTCTAGCAATCTGTATATAAAATTTATCAATATGTGCTTTCACAAGAAAACATACATAAATTCTCTGATTATCTCTCTGATTGAAATATTGTTTAAAAAGTTGAAAATTGCGATTATGTATCTCAAAAAGTCTCCGCATGTGAAATTAATTCATTATAAAACATTGCTTTCTAAAACCTTATCACCGGCTTTTTTGATATTGCATAACATTGAACAGTTACAAGATCATACTTGACGGTGGAAGCACGTTTATGATTTTTCTTTCTGTTTTAGTTGAATATTTTGCAATAACAGCTTTTGTGTTCTGAGGTGAAACACAAATGCGTTGGATTGGCCTAAAACTTTGTTGGAATTGAAATTGTAATCATGTACACTTTGTGGCTGTCGGATTTATTATCCTAGCGTCCTTCCGCCATTTTGAAATGCCAGCTGTTGAAAAATTTAAGTTGATGTTTTATGACAGCCGTGACAGCAGAATAGAATTCGCGTCTATCTTCACTACGCAAGAGTAGCGCCGTGGTGTGAAAAGCATTTATTCAGCATCTGTCAAGATTTTATATTTTCCTGTGATATATAAATTTGGCTATATGGACCCGAGTGAGTCCGACAGCCTTACATAAAACAGAAGAAGAAGAAGATATATAAATTAATTCAAAAGTATAGTGAAGAAATACATGGTTAAGTATTAAATATTCAAGAGAATTGGAGAGTTCATGTAGCACAAACGAATTCTCTGGTCAATCGAACCGGATATCAAATGATTTTGTATTTCCTCTCCAACAAGTTTTAGTTAGAAACAGATGCAGTATAGTATAGTAGATGATGGATTATTACTAGAATTTTGTAATGATCTACTAAGGGGGTAAACAAGTCTGCCACTCACGGTCCACTTTGAGATAAGCGTGATCCTGGAGACTGATTGGCGCGATCTGCCGATCTGCCACTCATGATTTACTCGCTGGCTATACTTGTTTACCCCCTGGATCTACTCATGTAACTATTGTGTCTTGTATCCTGATCAGACGTAAACTTTCAAAAGATAACAATTTAACCTCAACTAATTTATTTAATCTGTAGGATTCTATAAACAATTTTTATAATTTGTACCTAACCCACACAACAATGTTTAATTGAGTTAGGTTACACGGTAAAAAATGTCGGCACAGATTTGTTCCAAAAATTAGCTCGTCCACGGACACCATAATTTTTGGCACAATATTGTTCATTTTACAATACTCAAAAAGATAATCAATATTAGTAACGAATCTGTTTCAAAACATAGCTCGTCCACGGACACCGAAAATTTTTAGAATAAATTTGTATCTTCTAGGAGCCCAATATTAGTAAGGAATTTGTTCCAAAAATAGCTCGTTTAGTATAAAATCGTATTCTTCCTCTCACTCTCAGTCACCCGTCAATAACGAAGCAAGGAGGACGCCAAATCTGTGGCAATTTTCGTGCTACATGGTTTCACTTTTTTAATTTGAGAATCCCTTCTGCTGCCAGCACTCGCATATGATTTCGTCATGCACGCGTCTGTATAAAACACTCTTAAGTTGATTCTTATTTGATGTTCCTTATGAACTTCCGCCGTCGAAATTCATCTCGACTGAAGTATAGGCCTTAACTGTAAGACGAAATCTTTTACACGAATTTGTTCCCGACAATGGGAACAAAAGGATTCCCCATATGAATAACAATTTCGTTCCAAAAATTACCTCGTCCACGAACATCGAAAATTTTTGTAACAAATATGTTACAGATGTAGGAATAATATTGTTATAAAAAAGTGTACCAATTTGTTGCTGATAGTGGGAACAAAACAGCCGAGTGCATAAAATTGTATTCTAAATTTTGTATAAAACGGAATCAACTCAAATTTGTAGACATTCTACCGCATCAAAACGGTTCCAAAAGAAAACTCTAACAAAATTGTAACTATATTTCGTAACAAAACTGTAAAGAAAACTTTTTGGAATAAACAAATATCTTCGCTAGGTACAAATCGATTCCAAAAAAATTTGTTCCACGGAAAACTTGTTCCAATATTTTGGTCAGTCATTTTTCCAAAATATTACAAGTCAATGGCAGTCGCAACTCTAACAATGATCAATACAATAAATGAATATCTAATAATAATGAAATTTGCACGTTTGATAAGAATCTTAGCTACCATAAGCCTAGACTTATCACTGTTTTTTTTTGTATTTCGCCGAGACTGTAGAGGTAATGAAGTACTACTTTATTGTAGTTGCTTAAACAGAAAAGCTCACTCAGGAGGGTTTTTCATTAACTAACTTTATAGTTTTTCACACTACACTTTGTTTAAAAATCATTAAGAAATGTATCTTCAACGAAAAAAGAAAATGACTCAAAGTTATTCTGTGGAGGTGAAATAAGACACATTTTATATCACTACTTGACAACAAAATAAGATGATAAAATTTACACTGGGGGTTTCTTAACATATTTTTTCGCCAATGTTGAAAAACAGGAAAATTACCATGCACCATTCTCCATGTACGTAACGAGTGTGACATTTAGAAGACATTCAAGATCAGCATAAGATTGAAAGTATTATGTTCTGCTCCAGAGCACCAAAAAATGCCCGAAACAATCGCAACAACTCAAAGAAATAATAATTAAACTAAATCGAATTTATATCTATATGACTTCCACATTGAATAAATTTTTCATTGCCATTGTAGTCGTGATAAGATTTCCAAATGAAAATTTTCTTATCAAGTGCTTTCATGCTCTTTTTCATTTCACAACTTCGACCAAGCATGGTGTTCTTTTTTAGGCAAAAGGAGAAAATTTTAGAATGCGATAATAAACTAAGCAAAGAAAAAAAAACGTGCTGTGCGATTTCCGGAAAAGGTTGAATTTCCACGAACTACCAAATTAATTAATTACACCTTCAATTGATGTGCTGAAAATGAAGAATTGCTTGAGGGCTTTTTTTTTGTTGATAAAATGAGCGTTTACGAAATTTCTGTTATCTCTGCAAAGAAATATTTTCCAGTAGTATAACTTCAATGGGCAGTTCAAGGAGGTTTCAAATTTATGGAGTGGAACTTACCGTGCATTGAGCCAAATTATTTTAAAAAGTATAATTTTGTTTAAAACAAAATCACAGCATGGGCTATGTTTTATTTAAGTCATTGGCTTAATTTCGTGACTGAAACCATTTAAACAGTTGATTTCTCAGTTCCATGTTATTGGGCAAACATACTGACATGGAACGTTTGTCATAGCAACATAATATAAAATTTCTTTTATAAACCTGATGTATTCAAATTTTTAGGAATTTCATTTACTTTTACTCCTCTTATAAATATTAAAAAGAAGAGAACATATATCGCTGAACGCTTCAACTCTAATACGAAATACAGTAGAACCCCGCTATAGGCCACCGCTCTATACTCCACAATTTATCAACCGTTGATTTCAAAACACTGATTTTAAGTTAGGTTATATTTTTTTAGTACGCGACATGCAATGTTGTCATAATTATTTTAATATTTTTGGCAAACTTTATTGAGCAGTTGTGATAATTGTGATCGATAATGAAGAGAGCGAGGACAAGTACCACAATCGCAAAGAAAGTGGAAGCCGTCGAGCAATTTCAATACTAAAAGTCGTTGATAATTTTAAAAAATGACATAGACTATAGTGTGCGATCCAAGTGTCAAATCTGGAACCAAATATGGACTAAAGCGAGGCTCTACTGTACGATTCGGTATTTCGCAAAGTCAGTTTTAAAATATCCCGATTTGCGAAATTATCTTACAAGTTTATTTTCGTTTGTGTAATCCTGGACATTTCTACTTTATACCGATTTTTCTTGTTAAAAGCTTTTTTTTGATAAATAAGATCTTTGATTTATGTAATATTTTAATTTTAATTTTTGAAAAATAAAAATTTTTAGCTTTTTTATTTCCAAAAAAAGTAAAGGAAAATGTACTTAACTTCTTCTGCCTTAGGCCATTTAGATTCAGACTAATAACACAATGTCGATAGAAAAGATACTTCTATGTACTACAAAATTCAATAAAAAGAAAAACAATTAAACTAAACGAAATGTAAGACAAAGCTTTAACACTTTATTAACTGGTTTTAACTCTTATAATTACAAATCGACAATTTTATTCATATTTAAAATAGTATTTAATTTTTATTAAGTGAAAAATGCTTAAACCGCTATTTTTCGGTTTTTATGAACATAATATTCTATTTAATTTTGGCGGTGAAGATAGACTGGAAGAATGGGAAGGAAAGTGCATAATGAGCCTAATAAGTGGCCTGTATGTAGATGTTCCGAAACAATTGAGCCGACCCACAGACAAATCTTAATCTTAAACCAAAGTCAAACTATAAGAAACTCTCAACCGATTTATTTCTCAACCGATTTGATCGAGATCGTATTTATTTAAAAGGTCTATCAATTTTTAAGACGACTGAATCTATTGCAATCGGTATTTAATCGGTAAGATACCTGTAATTGATTAATTTTGCTTTTTCAACTGTTTTCTTGTACCGAAACTGCAGGCCAAACGATACGCGATACCGACTTTCGGTGTTTGGTACCTCTACCAACAAGTGAATATTTATTCATTCATTCATTTTCAACCGCTTATCCCTATTGGGGTCGCGGGCCCATGACATCCAAATTAGCAGCCCACGCTTGTCGATCCTCCGCCACTTCAGGAAGATGTTCGGGTTCGATCCCGAGGCGTTCCAAGGCAAGATTCTGAATTTGATTCAGCCACCTTGTCCTAGGTCTGCCTCGAGGCCGAGGTCTCCTCACAATGGCTTGCATAGCTTTTCTGGGGAATCTTTCTTCATTCATGCGTTGAACATGTCCATACCATCGAAGTTGTGATCTCTCAACCCGAAGAAGCAGCTCCTCGACTCTTAGTTCCTCACGAACGGCCACATTCCTCACTCGATCTCTACGAGTGATTCCCTTAACCGCTCGAAGGTACCTCATCTCGGCAGCTTGTACTCGCGATCTTACCCTTTCGGTGAATATTTATCTTTCCTTTAATTGATGTGTTCTTACAATTATATATGAGGATTATTTTCTAGACACACTTACGACTTAAACTGAGAGACGGCTCCTGTTGCCTGATGATTTAAACTCGGACTTGAACGATAGATTTTTTTAACCTAGATCACAACTTATGTTGCAAAACACAACGTCGTGTAAAATAATCCGAAATTTGTATTTTTTTTGTATAAAATTTTGCCAAAAATTCCAAATTTCATTTAGAAAAATATACCATTCAAATACGAGTTTAACTTATCTGCTAACAGGAATTATTCAGTTTTTTGACGTCAGATAAATATACTCTAAGAAATCTTGTTCATCGAAAAGTATGATTTTTTCAAAAAGATCTCCGAAAATAAATTTCTTACGGCTGAATTTTTAAAATTTTGAAATGAAAATTTTAGAAAATATAGTTTAAATGCTGTACTTTTATGCCTACGAGCTTGAATTAAATACATTTTTTATTAGGTTGAAAAAAAAATTGGAGAAACATATATTTTCCATACAGAAGTAGATCTTGAAAAATTCGAAAATCTATTTGAAAATCCAGAAAATAGACTTTCTTTCTTATACTTTCGCAAAGTGTCGGAAGTTACATCCTGTTCGAATTTCGAAGTGCTCGTTTCAGAATGTAACGGTTTTCACATTGTTGTGAAAAAAAAAATAGAACAACGACGTTTATTGTTCTTGCCCCAGTATATAATCACTGAGTAATTCTTTTTCCAGCTTTTTAGTGTGATATTTGATAAATTTTCCCCATCTTGTTCGAAAATTTAGTATGAAAATTCGAAATTGAATTTGAATTCTTCGAACGTCAACGACTTTTTGTGCAAATAGAGTTCCATTTACCTTTTATCCAAGACACTATTGGAGAATCAAAATCTACTTGTTTGGGCTCATTATCCTCCATAGAATTTCATCGCTTTTAGGATTTTGAACATTCACGATTTTGGATTTCGGGATTTTAGCTGCCTGTGTGTGTTTTTTTGTCTATTTTAACCCATGTAACCCTTTAAGCCGTCTCTAGGCTTAAATCGTAATTGTGTCTAGGGCATTATCCAAGTAGCAAAGACTAGTTTTAACGACCTATGTAACTTTTATTAAATCTGACGTCATATCTGATGCATTTGAGAGTCATATGACTAAAAGCTATAAAAGTTATTGACAATGTCGGCGGTTTCAACGCCAATCAGTCATTCTGCTAACGCAGTATTGAAGACGTTCAAACGGCTTATGTATTTCTTAAAATCCATGAATTCATCATTTCAGTTTTATAGAGTTTTGTGTCTTACTGCTAGAATGATTAACAAATTGTAGACGAAAACAGGGTAAATTACCAAGTATCTTTCGCAGTGTTTGTTAACGGGAATTCCATCTTAGAATGCTCTCTTGTATTTTAGTTTACAATAGTGAGACACTAATTTGATGATAATTAAAGAGGGCATGATATAATTCTTAACACACGCAACACTTTTCTCCCATATATCTCATATATCGTTTAATTTGATTTACTGTCCTATCCTGTTAATATATTTAAAGAAATCTCTTCACCTTACACGGCCCATAGACTAAAGTTATAAGTTAAATAAGCAATGCTAAATTCAATGAAGCCTTCGAAATTTGAGTCTTTTAGTCATTCCTGACATTTTCTTGAAGAAATAAATTGTTGGCAAAAGTGAATGGATCACAAAATTTGCACACAAGCGTTTCTTTTTCTCTCTCTTTAAACTTTTTAATACTCACTTTAATCTTCTCTTTTAGTTTGACTCTTGACAAAAAAATCACTCTTGCCCCCAACTTTATATTCCAACCAGCAAATGATTGACGTTTAACATTTTGGGTAAAAATTCGAAGGCAGCAGAAAAAGTCCATGGTGAAGAAAAAGAAATGTGGCGGGAAAGAAATGTTTAAAACAAGAAAAAAAAGACAGGTCAATAAAAAGCTCCTGTATCGTGTTAAAAAATCTTCTTAAACGACGAAAGAATGTCATGATTGTGACCTGATTTTCCTGCAATAATTCCAGCTAATAAACTTACAATGTTTATACCAAATAATTCCAAACTTCAAAATATTCTATTTGAATTTGAATATTTGCTAAAAAGAAATCTTTTTCTTTTATTTTTTTTCGGCAATTTGAATAAATAGCAAAAATGCAATGTTTTCTCATTTCATTTTCGCTGCCTTCAGCAACGACAAAAAATGTTATGCAAATTGCCCGCATTACGTATTATTAGCCATATTCTCTACCTTTTTTTTTGCACGTTGTCTTTGTTATAAAGCAATTACTCATTGATTAATGGGAAATAGTCCACACTTTCTACTTTGCACCATGCTTAACTTTCTTTTGGCAAGTAAAATCTTTTTTTCACATTTTTTTTATTGGATAAACTCGCTTTTAGTGCATTACAAAGTTAGCAATTGCTTTACTAATCACCATTAGAAATGATACAAACAAAACGTATCATAGAAAATTGTAGACATTTATTGAATTTTCTGTCATATTTAAAGTTTCGAGAATGTCATCATCATATTTTAGATTAGATTAGATCTCTTTTTTGATAGAGTGGTTAGTTTAGAATGTGAGGTTATGCTTGGTGTAACCTTGAAAATTGAGGTTATAATAAAGAATCTTTAATAGTTTTTGTGTGTGTTGAATAAGTTTAATTTAAATAGATCAATTAGTTATTTTATAATTTTTTAAACCAAAAAATCTAGGGTGGAATGATAACTTTTCTATACTATCGAATCGATAGTATCGATAATTCTGCATTTGTTAGATAAGGGTAGAATCACATTGACAGTAAAATGCTCACTGTATTTCGTTAATTTACGCATTTTCATTGCAATTCTTACAGAAATTCTCGATTACCGTATTACCTTATCTCATACTCGGTGGCACTAGGTGAAAATAATAATATAAGAAAATTGAAGAAATTAAACGAAAATGCGATAAACGGTTAATTTAATTAAATTCTCTTACAATATTTTTTGCTCACCGTTTATCGAATTTTCGTTTTATTTCTTCAATTTTCTTGTATTATTTTCACCTAGTGCTACCGAGTATAAGATAAGGTAATACGGTAATGAAAAATTTGCTTAAGAATTGCAATGAAAATGCATAAATTAACGAAATACGGTGAGGATACGGCGAGCATTTTATTGTCAATGTGATTCTGCCCTACAGTGAATGACGTGTTTTTAAACGTTACTGGGCAATAAACTGTATCGTTCTAGAAAAATGTGACTGTTTATAAATATTTATAATAACTACAGAAAGTGCAGCTGTAATCTCATTTTTCTAGAATCGACAGTCGATACTATCGAAAAGTAAAAAAGTAAAGTAAAAATTCTATTAGTGCCTTTAAAATTTTACGTATAAATAGAATTGTAAATCTAATTTACTAAATCACTTCTTGTATTCGATTTCATACTACACAGAAAAAAATATTTTGTAAAATTGTTCGTAAATGTTTATGAAATCCTATGTCAGACTTACGAAATACTCGTGAATCGTATAACCCACAAACAAGTTCGTAAAATTTTGTACTTGTTTCACAAACATTCTTCGTAAAATGATCATTTGACGAACATTTTTTGTACTTTTACAAACATTTGTTCGTAAATGTTCATAAATACACAAAAGAATGTTCGTAAAATTTTGTCATTTGTTCGTATTTGTTCGCAAAAATTTTTGTCAAACAAAAAAATGTATATGTAGAATGTTCGTAAAATCTTCGTAAACACACAAAAAATGTTTGTAAAATTTTGTCATTTGTCCGTAAATTTTTTCCAGACAAACAAAAATTTACGAACAAATACGAACGAATGCCAAATTTTACGAAAATTTTTTGTGTGTTTACGAACATTTACGAACAAATGTTTGTAAAAGTACAAAAAATGTTCGTCAAATGACCATTTTATGAACAATGTTTGTGAAAAAGTACAAAATTTGACGAACTTGTTTGTGGGTTATACGATTCACGAGCATTTCGTTAGTCTGCCATAGGATTTCACAAACATTTACGAACAATTTTACAAAATATTTTTTTTTCTGTGTGATAGATATTGAGGTTTTGCCATACGATTTTTGGCTCGGAATTGCGAGGTTATGTCCAATATAACCCTGAATTCAGAACTGATTCGATCTAATAATTAGGTTGTTTTTGCAATAATAAAAAATACTCACAAGTGTATCATATTGTTCACTCTTGAAGTTAGAGCAATGACAAAAAGAATAAATACCTCACTTCTAGATAGGGGACTCTCCGGTGATGGCCAGTGGATTTGAAGTCACCTAAAAAAAACACTTCTTCAATCTTGCCCAGAGCTTTCGGTTCCGGATACGGAAAGCTCTGGGTAAGATTGAAGAAGTGTTTTTTTGTGAGGTGACTCCAAATCCACTGGCCATCACCGGACAGTCCCCTGTCTATACGTATCACGTCAGTCATTCATTCAATTTTATATTTTACTTTTATTCTTGTATCTTTCTGTGACTTCGATTATTCTCCATTTAGGCGCTGTTCTCCATTTAAATTGTGGCGCCATAAAAAATTTTTAAAAAGATTTTGATCAGCGCTTAGTAAACTTTTAATCAAAAATCTTCAATGTAAATAGTTAAACTTCATTCATTAAAAGTGAAAATAAGTATATAATAAAAACGAAGTTTAGTATTAATTAATTTAAAATGAAACAGCTACCTAAAGCCTTACGAATAAATTTATGTCTCAGCGACTTCGAGCATTACTCGAAAACTTTTACCTTCGCTTACTTTATTTCTTTTCACTATAGGCATAATTTTTTTTACGACAATCCACTTCCCGTGGTTAATACATAGAGTTATATATCTATAGACTTATTGCTGTCCATCGATAGAACACGCACGTCTGATTCTTTAAGATGTACATATCCAAAAAGAATGATTATAACGGAATTGAAAGATTTTTGGCCAAGTCTCTTTACGGTATTCATAGCCTAAGGCTTATTTATCATTCTCATGATTGAGATCTTGAGGAGAGAATGAGAGAGTACTCAAGATTTTCACATACTTCGATCACGATGTGAAAGAAAATATAATTGAACCTGGCAACATTGTAAAAGAAATATAAAAAAAAGAAGCTTCATCGACTTTTTGGACACAGTGAATCTTGGGACCACAAAAGCTCAGTAAAAGATGCCGGTTTGCAAAAATCATCTTGCACAGTATTTTTAAGTAAAACCACTGCAAAATTGATCATGAAGGTACTTTTGTGATTTATCTGATTCTCTCTCACTATTTTTTAACCTAAATTCCACCTACAATTATTATTTCTTCATACTTCTAAGAAGCGAGGTGAGGTAAAAGAAAAAAAAATCTCAACCAATAAAACCCATTCTCTTTTACAATGCAAAAAAGCTACACATTGGCATACGAAGTGGAGTCTCTTGAATGAAAGGCTTCTACTATTTACGCTCACTCTCTAAAACTCGGCGAGACTCTTGTGAGACTCTAACCCACACTATTTAATGAGATCTATAGTAAACTATATCCGGCTCTTATATTACAACTTTCAGTCCCTTTTCACGGTATTTCTACCTAAACACAATTTTTTTTTCAATTTGAAAAAGCGAAACTTTAAATTTTACATTTTTAGTATACTCCTATAAAAATGCTCTAATAAGAATAATTCTAATTGGTATATCTACCTGTGGGTTCAATTATTAATAGTGTTATACATTTTATTCATCTTTAAAGGGTGATTCAAAAACGACATTCCAAATTGTTTAAGAAAACCTTTATTAAATTTTTTTAATTACGTTTATAACAAGGTTGAAGTTAGGTTATATGGTAATAATATGCTATATAACTTATTGCGACAAATTAATAAATTATTGATAAAGAATAAGTTAAAGTAAAAACAAATTCGAAAATCTATTGTAGCGGAGGCAGCCGAAATCCCGAATATTCAAAACCCTTAAAGTGATGAAATTATATAGAGAATAATGGCTCCGTAAAGTAATAACTTTTCGAAGAGACAAAGCTACTCCAAAGCCAAGCCAAACCTATTCGAAAGTCTACCGGAAGCCTAAATTGCAAGTTCACGTACTCGCCACTTTAGCGCTGATTGTCTTCCATTTCGAATTTCGGTATTTTAGACACTTCAATTGTCAACACAATGCCAAGAACAGTATTCAAGCTTTTGCTGCAAAAAATGATTTTTTTGTAAAGTTTTGTGGAATTTCCGGATATGGCAGAACGTTTGAATTGCAATTTCTTTAAAATAAATGTCATTTTGATGAACTAGCTCACTTTTATGGAACCAATTGGTTTAAACTTTCGATCTTTAAATTAAAACCTACAAGCTGTTGACCAGCGTGCTTTACTCAGCAAATAATTCAAATTTGTAAAAAATCTCTAACCGTTGCAAAAATAACATTCTATCTTGCCTGTATAGAGAGGCTCTTAAGCCTAATTTACAAATAAAAAAAAGGCCTACAAATTATTATTATTATTATTATTATTATCTTCCAACGGGTTTTTAGGTAAGTTCTATCTGATATACCTTCGAATCGGTAAAGGAAAAACTTCAACCGGAGAGAGCTCTCAAATCGGAAGGTTATTGAACGAGACGAATGTGTAGAATAACTTTCCAAGACTCAGAAAATTTCCCTTTGCTTCTCGTAAGCGCGAATGCAATCGTGGGAGTAGTTATGACACTTTTAAGAATTCTGGATTTTGGCTTTCGGAATTTTTCCCAATTTAGGATAAGTATTATACATGATTTCCGTAATATTCTCGCAAATGTTTGACGTTTGACATTTGAGGTTTGAGAAATGTACAGTACACTCTCTCAAATTCGGGCATTTGGGACCGAAATGTCAACCGAATTATAGAGAAATTCGGGCGTCAAACTGTATGAAATGCAACGATTTTTTTTCATCTGCATACTCATATTGAGTTTATTACATGCTTATTGCTATTATAGATTTCATGAAAACCTCTTAATAATGCAAAATCACATCAAAACTAAGACAAACCATGATAAATTTGGGCATATTTCCTTCATTTGATAATCATAATCAAACTTGAAAAATATCAACAAACTTTTTTCAAATTCAACTGCTGCCCGAATTATAGGGGAATGTTGGCATGGTTCGCACAGAGTGAACCTTCAAACAACGCAAATTTTCTCTTTGTTTGCAAAGAGCTAGTTCGTCATTTCTTAGCCATAAGATCGATTATTATTAAGCTCATGAGTCGAGATGAGAAATGGTAAGTCAGCTCTTTGCAAACAAAGAGAAAATTTACATCGTTTGAAGGTTCACTCTGTGCGAACTATGCCTACATTCCCCTAAAGTAGTCCGATCTTAAAAGAGCCGAATTAGTGAGAGTGTACTGTAAATTTATAAATAGCAGTATTAGAATAAAAGTTTTAGAGAAAGAATAATTAAAAATCAGATATAAGAGTTTTTTTTATTATAATCCATTTATTAAAAAAAAATTGTCAGAGTATCCCTTTAAGGACGATAAGGACACCGATGTCCTAAAGAAATTGCTACGGCTTTCTAAAGTTAAGATTTGCTCTAAAAAGTCATATAAAGTGATTTTTTCTGACTTTTGTTCGCAAATTTTTGCCAGACAAACAAAAATTTACCAACAATTGACAAAATTTTACGAACATTTTTAGTATGTACGAACATTTACGAATAAATGTTTGTAAAAGTACTAAAAATGCTCGTCAAGTGATCATATTACGAGCAATGTTTGTGAAAAAAGTATAAACTTTTACGAACTTGTTTGTGGTTTATACGATTTACGAGCATTTCTTAAGTCCCCAATAGAGATTCACAAACATTTCCGAACACTTTTACTAATTTTTTTTTCTGTGATACACAGAGCTCTTCTATAATCGACTCTTCGATATTTGACTTTTCGATATTCAACTCTTCTGTCAAATACACGAGAAAGTCAAAAAATACTCCTTCTCGTATAGGTTTTAACCTCCCTATCATTCGAATACCGGAGAGCTCTGTGTATAAACTATAAAATGAAACCGTCCAGATGTCATCTGAATAATGCCCAGCGCACAATAACTTTTGTTTGTAAATATGTTTTCAAATTTTCCTATGAGAGTGAGCGAGATGACTAGATTTAGATCTCACTCGCTCTCAATGAAATACCAAAAACATGTTTATAAAACAAAAATTATTGTGTGTTGGGCATAATGGTGCTATTCCTATGAAAAAATGAGCATGTTTTTCTAGCACATGACTGTTCTTAAGTACTAAAAAAGATCATGACTGGTCCCACATGTTACTTCAATGAATATCAAATGGCATCGTAATGGGGCGAAAGCTTGCTCTGTGGCGGGAATATTCGAATTCGATTTCGGTTGGAAAATCGACAACATTAATTTAATATTTTTATTCTCATTGTGTAATGTACATTTCCTTTATCATGAAAGACAAGATGATAGGTTCTCCTCTCCATACGAAATCTTCATAAATTAATGTTGTCAATTTTTCAGCTGAAATCCGAATTCGAATATTCCCGCCACCGAGCAAGCTTTCACTCGATCACAATGTCATCTGACAATTTAGTCAGCGCAGTGTCATGATCTGTTATGTCAGTCCTTGGTCGCATGATGTAGTTCGATCGTCGAAAGTTAACAAATTAAGCCTCGTCCGCGGGTTTTCGTAGGTTTTCCACGAACTTTCCTGTGAATGCTCAGTGTTGCAAAGTTTGTAGGTAATATTAATAATCTCTATTGGTAGGTATTTCATTGAAATGACATGTGAGAACAGTCATGGTCTTTTTTAGTACTTGAGAACAGTAATGTACTATACATGCTCATTTTTTCATTGGAATAGCTGCATAACTCCGATCCGAATAAGAGAGCGGACACTGTAGTTATATTTTAAAACTTTGACTAATTAATTAGCAATTAAATAGGGAATTTACTGCAATTGCACAATTCAAGAAGCATTTCTAAGAACTTTCTTATGGAAGAGACTTTTCAAAATTGCTAAGTAAATTAGCATGTTTCTCAAATGATGATTGTCTTGCTGTATGTTACATATTTTATGTCGTCCTCTGTATGAGAGACTCACTCAGAGAGGTCTCCATGAATTTCTTCAGCGTGACTCATGCGAAAATATTAACCAATACAGCAGACTTAAGGTTACTGGTGATCTTTCTTCAGAAAAATAGCGCCTATTGACAAAAGTACTTATTTCGTTAGGACAGATAACGTTAGCAATTAGCATCAATTGACAATAAAACATTTTTCAAATGAATTTTGAGTTGTCTTGGGATGGGGTTTTGGGCTCATTTCTCTGGTCAGAGCCATGCCTGGGCACTTCCCAAAAAATCAACGAGGTGTGTAACCTCCTATTCATTGATTTGCGTGTGTGTTTTATTTTGCTGAAAAGAGCAAACATTGGTCATCATTTATGCTTTTAGATCTTTTTCTCTCACATATCTCCCTCTCTTTCTCTTTCATCGGGCATTGACATTGGAATTGCGCCGCGAAAAAATATCTACCAATGTCAAGGACAACGCCATATCTTTGCTTCATCTTTATCTCTTCTTCTCCACCTTTATGCACCTAATACACCTGATCATCTTGTCCTCTCGTAATTGTATGGTGCATGATGCACTTTTAACAATTTCCTTCCGATGCCCACAAATTAAAGGGTAGGATGGCAATGGTTATTGGAAGGAATTGCAAGGTATCGCTCATCCAGTATTACAGGTGCATATTTTAAAATTTGATTGTTTGAACTTAAAAAGAAACTAAGATAATTCACTGAGTTTGGGTTATGTACATTGATTCCTTATTCCTGCAGGGGAATTCTGTAACAGTATGAGAATGCCATATGACAAATTAAAAATTTTTTATGTGGTAAATTCAGAAGAACTAATTGTAAATCCGACTCATATCAGTTCCTAAAAGAAAAGCTTTATAAAGCTCCTTGCATTAACCATTAGATGTTCACTGCTTTTTAATGTGGTCCCGGAGGGTAATTCTGTAACGCTCTGGCAATGCCATATGACAAATTGAGTTCGAATCTTAGGAGAGCTTTTTCGAAAATGCGATTCTGTAGCCATGACATTGCTATTTCAGCTCACGTGACGTTGTCAGAAGTCACATATTTTAGATTTCTGGCAATTAAAATGACAATGTTAAACAAATCATCCAAGACAGATTGTATTTGGATGATATCACTAAGTAAAGACATTTCATTAAACAAAAATCAGTGAATTGCATTTTCGAACCCATACGATATGACAAAAAAGCTCGATTGGGATTGTCGGGTTTCGAACTCACGCGTGACAATGCCACGAAAATTACAGAATTCCCCTACTGGAGGGGAATTCTGTAACGCTCTGGCAATGCCATATGACAAATTGGGTTCGAATCTTAGGAGAGCTTTTTCGAAAATGCGATTCTGTAGCCGTGACATTGCCATTTCAGCTCACGTGACATTGTTAGAAGTCACATATTTGAGATTTCTGGCAATTCAAATGACAATGAATTTTGTTAAACAAATCAACCAAGACAGACTGTATTTTCATAAAATCATCAAGCAAAGAAATTTCATTAAAAATCAATGAATTGCATTTTCGAACTCATATGATATGACAAAAAAAGCTCGATTGGCATTGTCAGGTTTCGAACTCAAGCGTGACAATGCCACGAAAATTACAGAATTCTCCTACTGGTCCGGAATTTTACCACGAGAATTTGTCATGACATTGTCATACTGTTACAAAATGCCCCTTCTGAAATGAATAACAATTTGATTTAAAAAAAATTTAGGGCGTTTGTTCGTTTTTCTGTCTTCTTATTACCGGTTATAGAGCCGAAAAGCTAAGAATCGATTTTCGATCTTCGGTGATCTCTAAAAATATGTAATCAAGACGGAGATTTTGTTCTAGTGTGAATTGGGGCACCTCTGAAATTGGGATTTTTCTCCTATGTTTAAGTGGAACTGAGCCATATGATAATGTAATTTATTTTCTCAATCTGTTGGAGCAACTAAATTATATCACAATAAGGCTCAATTTTATTTAAGGATACAGTATAGTTCCTCAAATTTGAACAATATTTTCAAAAACGTAACGGACTTGATGTGAAATACACTTTCCCTAAATAAAAAAAAACAACTTTAGAGGAATATCAACGTAATTTATTGTGATATAAATGGAATTTGATGCGGAAGTTAATATAATACGATAATATTGAGGAAACAGTAGAGAAAAATGGTTTTAAATCAGACTCCACGCAAAACTTTCTTTGCATATCCTCAAATTTTACATTTTGAATTCAACCGTCGTCGTTCAAATTTAAGGAGTTCAAATTTGATGAACTCTACTGTAGGTGAAAAATACCAATTTGAAAGGTACCCCACTTTTCCCTACTTACGGCCGTAGAATTCTCCATTTTGAGTTTTTCTTGAAATCAAGGATAAACCTCCTTAAAAGGCTTAATTATCAACCCTATTTGGTCAAAATTGGAATTATTTGAAAGGTCTTGCAATGTAAAGAAAATCTAAATAAGAAAAAAATCACTTTTTTCTGACTTCTTAGAGCAAAATATAATTTTAGAGGGCCGTAAGTACAAATTTTTTTTAGGACACCGATATGGTGCAATCGTTCTTAAAAAGGGTTAATGATAAAAAAAAACATTTGTAAAATCCCCCAACGGAAAACTCAAAGATCCCGAAATGATTGAAAATTGACATGAGCTCCTGTAATACTTAATGAGCGGTGTATTATATTATGTACCTCGCACAAGTAATTTAAGAAGAAAAAGCTCAATGATATTTATATTGTTTCACCTCTAAGGTATGCTATGGTTGTTGTTTTGCTTTCTCATTCCTCTTTGGTCTTCCTTTCAAGAAATCACTTGTAAGAAAATTGTAGAAGAGCACAAGAAATTCCACGATACGGCTTCATTTACCAAAGAATTCCGTCCCGTTAGAATATTTTCACCTCTCTCTTTCACATTTTACTCAGGTGCGTTTCATTTTTTTTTTCTTTTTGCCCATATGCATTCTCCTTGAGCGTTCTTTTTCACCTCTCTCTCTCATGGTATTCTTCCCCTCGAGCACTTCAGTTATACATTAAAATTTGAAAGAAGCAGCGAAAAAAGCGCTAAAAGAAGAACCAAATCTCGCATAGCGAGAAAATCGCGAACTTTTACCAAAAATTCTCAAAGAGGTCAATGACCACACGAAAAGTTTCATTAACATGGAATGAATTCCGCAAGATTCACAATTTGGAGGTTTCACACATTCCGTTTGCTAATCTTACATTTATCTTGCAAATTTTGACTATTTACGCTTTCGGCAAGTGGTTAGGAGTATCTTAATCTCATAACGAGAAAGCGTGTTTAAGTTTATCTTTATCTAATGCTTGAATATTTTCTCTAAAATTGTTTTAATTAAATATTATTGATAAAAGACAAATATATAACATTGTGCAGAAAGTTTCGTTGAAAGACAAGAGGATCAATTGAAAAATAACCTAGCAGAGCACATTAAAAATATGTGGAAATAATTTTTTTGTAATATGGAGATTTATAATAAAGCAAAGAACACTTGCAATTTGTTAGTACTCAAAAAAATTTAAAAAAATTAAAAGAGTTTTTATTAAAGGGATTGAGAGTAATTCTGAAATGTAAGGTTATGTTATAACTAACCTTAAAATATGTTGCATAACCGTGTTTATAGGTATTGCATGAAAGATTTGTGGATTAAAATGTCCTGTTTTGTTTTTCATCTGCCTTAGTTCTTTTTATTTCTTTTTCTTATATTAGAGGAAGGCTTTCAGACTTCGCACACACTCTAGCTTCGAACACTTCAAATTTTGAATCTGAATTGTTTTTGTTTTTAGAAAATATACAACTTAAAACTAGCTATTAAAATTATTATTATTATTATTAAAATATATTACTATTAATATATTAATTATTATATTAATATATTTGCTATTAAAATATATAACCGTAGGTCAGATTCATCAAAAGATCATGGGAAAAATATAAAAAGAAAATGATGAATTTGTGCTAGGGGAAAGTGGAGCACCTTTGAAATTGGGATTTTTCTCCTATTTTTAAGAGGAACTGAGCCATATCAAAATGTAATTTAGCTTCTGAATATGTTAGTGTAGCTAAATTACATCATGATAAGGCTCAATTTTATTTAAAAATAGGAGAAAAATCTCAATTTCAAAAGTGCCCCACTTCCCCCTATGTGCAAAGTCTGAAAGCATTCCCTTAAGTCCTTTTCACTTTGTTTTATTTACGAAAAATCCTCCGCAAGGCTTTATGCAGGAATCGCACTAACTTGAATCAATTTATTTACATTTTCAATTACCTTTCCAAAATTGTCAAACTCGTTTAAAATGCGAAAATAATTTAAGTTTTGGAAAATCAATTGAAAAAAAAACGAAAAATATCGTATTTTAAAAACTAGAATCATTAAAAAATATTAGTTGAGCTGATGTTCATCAAATTTTCAAACTATCCTTTTAACTTTTGCTATAAAAATTGAACTAACTGGATGCAAATTGCAAAACGCTCTTTTCGGGTCTCAAAAGCTTTCTAAAAGCCAAAGTTTCTTTCAAAAATTAACCGAAAATCCAATGCCTAACCGATTTTGATTATTTTGGAGCAGATAAGGAAAGTTTCAGAGACTCCCTAAAAGCTCTTGTAAGACGAAATTGTAAGCTTGTTCTTTTTAAGAAATGATTATATTAAAGCTTCCCCAAAGCTTTCCTATAAGTCCATTAGAAGATTTAATACAAGATTTTTTGTAATGTTTCTTAACAAATATCAATATGAATTCATTTTTAATTCAAATCGAATGATTTTGATTTTGGATAGATCATAGATCATTTCTTTAGATGATTATATTCAAAAATTGAGCTTTTAACCTTAAGCCAGTAAGAGCAATTTTTGGGTAAAACCGTTAAATATCGTATTAAGGTGAGGCGCAACAGCCCAACCCTTGCTACGCCTTTGAAAAGAAGGGATGCAAAATCATCTATATTTCGCGGCATTTCGAAGAATCTCAACTGGCACCACCAATTTCAATTCGGCTTTTATTTTAGCTCAGGCCTGCTCAAGTCTGTCAAGGCCCTTAGTGTTGTCGCTATTTCTTCATTATTTCTTCGGGGCTCTCGAAAAGACAAAGCTATTTGAAGTTCGAAACTGGAAATCCAAAAAAATTCACGTATTCGACACTTGAGCGCTGATAATATTTTCTATTTGAACTTTCTATTTTTTGACAAGTTTTAAGCTAATAACGATATTTTCTTAGTTGCATTTTTAAGTTTTTACTATTTGCGTAATGGCCTCTACACATTGGGAGCAATTTTTGTCAAAAATTGCTTTTTTGAAGGAAATTCCCTGCAGCGTTGTAGGGGGAAACGTCAAATTTCTGTCAATAACGCAATTTTTGACGAAAATTGCTCCCAATGTGTAGACGCCTTAATTTGCATCAAAAAGTAAATAATCAATTTTTGGATTGATTTAAGTTTTCGAACATTAAACGGTTTTTTTAAGTTGAGGAAAACTTTCTGACTTCTCATATACTCTGGCTTCGAACACTTTGTATTTTCTCATATTATTTTAATGAATCTGACCTATCTATGGCAATATATTTTAATTAGTAATAATAGTAGGGTAGATTTGTTAAGGGAATATGGGAAAAATATAAAATGTTCGAAGTCAAATTATATGCGAAGCTTTCCCTTAGTTTGAAATAATCCACAAAAATCAGGTTTTAACGATTCTAAACAGTCAAAAACATTGTTTTAGCAGAGTATCTACATTTTCCTATGGATACCTATAATTCTTAAAAGATGCAAAAGAGTTAAAAAGGGGAATTAAAAGCTAACAAATATTTTTTTACTATCTTTGCAGGCAATACAAGATGCATTAAAATTATCTTCAGGAGATCCTGAGCTAAGTGATTGGTATTTGGACAAAGACATCAAAATGCCCCAAGTAATCCTTCACGACAAATTAATGACAGATGCACTTGGAACATTTCCCATCAAGACTGAGCACTCCTACAGTCTGAATTCCGATGGGGATTCCTTGCCAGACTCACCAGGAAGTCTACAAAATAAAATGGACGGTAAGGATCTTTTAGGTTTTTCTAAATATGATGTGAAGAAAAAAAATCAGAAAAGACTTTCGTTATTTCTGAGTCTGGTTCGATGGCGTTGTTTGCTCAAATTGTGTGAATTTGACGCAGAATTTACGAAATATTTACTATTTGCACAAGTTTTGCCTATAACCATTTTATTAATTTCTCAGAATCATTAGTATGTTGATGCTTTCGGGGCCACACATTTTTCTTCTCTCTAGTACTCAATCAAATGCACCTGATTAAATACCATCTTATTTTCTCAACACTTTCCTCATGCATAACAAAAAAAGCTTGCGTATGGCCTGTATATTTAAAAAAAAAAGTCACGAATATTTTTTTTGAATGTGCCCAAAAAAAACCCAATCATCTCCACACCACGGGATCAAATTCCTATTTTTTTGCCTCATTAAATGTGTGACCTAATAAAATATACATCATGAAATGTTTCTGTTCCACGTGTTTAAACTATTAGTAACATTTTTTTTTGGTGAAGAAAATAGTCGATCGTGTAGCAACTGATGAGAAAACATAACCAGACGAATAAAATTTTATTAAAAATTTCACTTGTATCCCCTCAGCTACATGTTTTAACCCAGGGGGACAGAAATTAATGTCTTTCTGAGGAAGTACTTCATGAAAAAGATATTAAAAAGAAAAAATAAATTTTCTTATCGGTCACATGTTGAACCCTATTGTATTTGGAAAACATGACATGGTGATTAACAACAGGAAAAAATTATTTTTTTTTGCTTTAATATATGCAAGCTCCTTATCAACTGTTAAAGAAAAAAGTCCCAGGTTAATTGCTTGAGTGGAAGAAATTTCTTGGATAAATAAATTTATTTTTTTACAAATACAATAATTTGTAGAGTAATTCCCGGTTTATTGCTCGAACTGAAAAGGGGAGCAATGGGGACAATGTGTAATCAATTGATTTTGAATGCTTCTCCAGAATTTGTGTTACAGGTCTAGAGGTCAAACGGTAGGAGATCTCGGGTTTTCAGTAAACCTCCCATAAATGAAAAATTACTAGCGATGGTTTTTTGCAAGTGCCAGAATCATATTTTTAGAACCTTTTCCACTGATTTCTTTCCAAGGGGTTACTCAAATTTGAAATACCGACACATTTTTTCGTTCGAATCTATAGAATCCACGGAATCACTTATAAGATTCTAATAGAATCTGAAATCAAATTCCATCAAGAATCACTGGAATCAAATGGAATCATAGAATCATTCTTACTTATTATTTCGCGATAGGGTAAATATCCTAATTCAAAACCATTTCCAGACGCTTTAACTTTGATAGAAGATTCAACACATTATGTTCATATTTTTTCTGAAGAGAATTACATAAATTTGCTCCTTGACTCTTCTAGAATGTTACTGTTTAGTGAAAATTCTTTAGATATAATTTGAAAACTTCTAAAATACAAGAAAAATACTTGAGTATAAAATACTTCTATTGGAAACAAATTAATCCAAATGGAGACAAGGGAATGTTTCTAATTGGAGACAAACAGTGTAAGTGAAACCGCGACAAAAGACTTCCAAATCCGTGTTGAGTTGCTCTTGAGTGCAGGATTTGTTCTTATTCCTGGTCGTTTCCTCCTTTCCCTTCTGAGACAATAAGAAAATCTCTCCAAAAAATCATATTTCCGGGGTTTCCTATTGAAGCATTTGCAGACACTTCAGAAAAACCATTTTTGTTCACGAAATGGGTAATTATTTTATTAGAAAACTTCACGTACGGTTAACAATAAAGATTAGCACTTAATTTAATTAAAATTAACCAGAAATATGGCATAAATTCTAAACGAAACGAATAAACAACAGTCACCTCATTGTGTTTTTCATTGGAAAACATGGCCGATCGATAAAAAATTCGATGGTGAAAAGATACACTTTTATATTTTCTGAGAAATTAACAAATTAAAATTTGTAAATATGAATGGATTTTTGCTTTATTTGGAGCAAAATTAACTAAATAATGAAACTGAAGTATAGAAAATATATAAATATAATAATTTAGTACTGTATTTATCATAAAAACAATGACGTCTCCATTTGGAGTAGCGAAAAATTTCCATTTGAAGCAGGTTTTGAATTACCTTAATTTACCCTAGATAATGATAAGCCATAGTACATTACAGATTTATATGGATTTTTTTTATTTTCCAAAGAAGATTGGTCATTTTCAACTAAAACAACAATCATAGAATATGCAAATATGTATCATTCGAAAAGAAATATGATTTCTCCCGTGGCGGATACAAGATAAAAGACCTAGTCAGCAAATGAGGTTAAGAGGTACCCCTGGGATACCAAGAACAAAATTGTGAATTGTTAGGCGCTGTATTTTGTCCCATATTCAATATTTTGTATAGATTAAGGTGTCCATTATTTAGGATCGATAAGAGGATCTATTTAGAAGCAAGGATGCAGCTAGGATTTTAGCAGGACAGGAGCCAAATTGGAAAACTATCCCCAAAAGAAATCTTTTTTTTTCGAACGCAAAAAACAAAAGTTTCCTAAAAAATTTGTAAAAATTAGCTTAATTAAAAATTATTAAAAGCAAAAAGGGAATCCAGTTACGATCTGTTTTTTGAGGAAATCACTTTGCCGATTTAAGCGATTTTGTCGGATTTAGACAAAGGCTACAAAAGCGTTTTTATGGATCTGAGTGTGTAGCTTTCCGTTCCAGGAAATTGCATTTTAAGTTTGAGGCTCCCAAAACGATGTTCTTAGAGATTAAATCAGCTTTTATCTTTATATGCTTGAAAATCATAATCAAACTTATTTTAATCCGATTTTGATGATTTCAAGTGATACAGATACCACTTAATCAGATTTAATTGATTTTCAAAAATAAGCACTAGCTTGAAAGTTCACAATAAATTAATATTCAAGTCGTTTATGATTATATTAACTTATATATTCAGACGCAAACATTCCACAAAAAGATCCAGTAAAAATTCTGAAAAAAATTTTACATGTTTAAAATAAAGCATTTAATTAAGACTTTTCGTTGAAGAAAATGGCGGGAAAATTTGATCAAAAATGGACTGATAATGCTCAGTTTTTTTGATTAGAGTTTCACGAATTTTCTTTCAAAAATTGAATTCTAACCCTATTTTGATTATTTTGAGGCCTGATTTGTAACGCTTTCTAACTAGATATTTCCTAAACCTGTTCCATAGCGACATTGTAACTGTTACTATTGTTCAAAAATTATCTTGATCGTATTTAGCAACATCTGAAATTCGATAAATTCGAAGATATCGGAGATAAAGAGAATCACAGGATGGAATAATTGAGAATCACAGAATAGGGTGGAATAACCGGCTATCGCCATGTTTAGGAAAAAATTAAATTCATTTAATCATAACTTTTGAATCCTTGTTACAAGATAAGTCAAATTTGACATAAAGTTACTTAGATGTATTGGCTCTAAATACGTGAAAACAATAATCCTAGAACATAACGCTGGACTACTTAAAAAACTGATTTTTATTAATAATGCAAAAATAACCATTTCGTCGCCACTTTTTACCACTTTTCGCCAGTTTTGTAAAATTTGTAACCACTTCTCGCCACCCACTTGAAAAGAACCACACTCGGTTATTTTAGGCAATGCTATGAAAAGAATACATTCACCATTTCTCTTTCCTTGTGATCACTTTATTATTACTCTCTTTAAATGATTTTTCTTCACTTTTATTTGAGAAATCAAATTATGGGGCTTTTGCAGAAAGTAAACAATGCAGATTTGACAACTGAGAATGTACGAAGTGAAGTAAGCGTCGCCTATTGAAAAGATATGGCGACAGGTGGTAAAATCAATTCCAGAATATTACCACTTCTCGCCATGCCTCATTTTTATACAAAAATAATATAAAATGAAATATTAATTGACTAAATACAATTTTTATGTATTCCACAAGTGCAATTAAATATTCAATAGACAAATTATTTACCCAAATAGGTATTTTTGGCCTGATGAAAATTTGACGACACTTAGTACATTTGGTAAGAGATGTTGGATTCGATGCACTTGCTTAAAATATTGCTCTAAAAAGTGATCAAAATCGTGAATCCAAAACGAATAATTATTATTTTTCGATTCTATGCGTAGAAGCAGAAACAATACAAAAAAATGCGACTCATTTATTTCATAAATTGCGAAAAATAGCGATTTCTATGTAAGTGGCGAGAAGTGGGGCACTGGCGAGAACTGGTGATTCCACCCTACTGAATTGAAGAATCACTAGAAACACATCGGAATCCCATGGAATAAACGGAATATAAACACAAATTTTCGATCTTGAGTAACCCCTTGTTTCTTTAACTTTTTTGCAGATATGGACGATGAGTGTTATCCTGCCATAACTATGAACACAGCAGCTTTAAGCACGCGGACGACACAATATCGTTCAGTAAATTCACAGTTGATCAGTTCCATGCAAAATACTTGCAGTAATGATTCAGAATCCGGAGCCAGCTCCATGTCAGACGACATAGACATAGATGATCACACGATCAAAGATGAACCCATGTCACCAGCCAATTCCAGCAACCCACCAAGCCCTGGGGAGTCCGTGACCACCACGATAAATGCCAATCTATCGAATATCGCTGCAATCACAAACACAGATCTTGTGTTTGAACACAAAGTAAGTATTAAGTTTCACTTAAGAAATATGAGGTTATGTTGCATCTAACCTAGAAAACTTGGTTAAATTGTTTTCCTGGGCAAACCTCAATTAATTACCGATTGAAACTGGTTCATAGACCATTTAAGTCTCACTTCAAAAATGAATAAATTGGGCTTTCAATAATAGTTCAATTTTCAGTGAATAAGGGATGATTGGGGCTGTTTCAGACGGCTCAACTTTGATTGAAAACTGTTCAAAACTCATTTGCTTAATGAATATTAACCATATTAAAGATAATTCTAATGAGTTTCTTTTAGGAAAATATACAGCACGATTTCTAAAAATTCTCAACTGTGCTCAACTTTCCCAAAAATAATTATTTTTGAAAGCAATGTATGTGCGGTACTACCCCACCCACCCTACCGCTTTATTTCCCATTAAAAACAATTCCAATTTCCAATTCAGGATTTCAAAACTTGCCAAATGAATCGGATATTGATTAATTTAGTTAAGAAATGATTATTTTATGTGACAATGACCTTTGATCTTGAAAAACCATTGGCAGGAATGAAGGTTATTTTCGTATAAAGAAAAAAATATTCCACTAGATTATCTCTAAATCAGTTGAAGAGTGTATAAATCGATAATGTTGGAAATGTAAAAAACATGAGTGAAAAACATTATACATAAAAATAGTGCAATTTTTAAGAACGCAGTGTTAGTTTTTTATTATTTTTATTTGTGTCGCATTCTCTAATTTTGCTAACAAGTATAAATCATATTAGAACCATTTTTCTCTGATGTTTACCAAAAAACCGAATATACTCTGTTATAGGATTAGTTGGACCCCTGGATGAACGAAGGATTTTTGAAAAAAAAAATAAAATTTGGATTTTTGGCAAAAGTTTTTGCAAAAAAGTATCAACTTTACCCTATTTTTCAACACACTTTGCATTGTAAAAATGGGTCTGATTAAAGGAAGAGCAAATCCTTCGTTCAAACAGTAGATAATACTTCTCAAAACAAGTATGCAAAATGCAAAATTTCAGAAAGATCGGTTCAGTAGACTCTGAGTAATCTTGACTACCGCATTGTAAAACGGTGTTTTGAGAAAACGCGTTTAAAGTTTTACAACAACATAACTAAAACTGCTCTACATCCGAGTTTTACTCCGATTGACTTGAAATTTTCAGAAAATATTTTTCATATGTTATACTATAAAATAAAAAAAAATTAAAAAAATTATTTTTTTGACCTGAGACACATGTATCCTCTTAAAAGAGATATTGCTGCTGCCTAAGTACAGTAAAGTCTTATTAATTCGAACGCTTAAGGAGTTATATGAATGACATTTCTTGCATTACAAATTCAAACGACATTTAAAAAAAAATGCCGTAATTTAGATAAGAATAAATTGTACTTACATGAATTGCCGTACTTTCTCACAAAACTTTAGTGGTGACGTATTTCATTTTCACTTTATACGATCATAACGTGTGTAACATAACCTCACATTTCGAAATTGAGATGTTCTGATTTGAGAAACTGTACTGTAAATTGCCCGCTCTCTTATTGGGATCATTAGAATTATAGGTATCATTAACAATTTCTTTTAAAATTGTAGGTTATTTAGTGAAAATGAATTAATCTGTGAAGTTTTTGTTTCATAAATGGATTATAAAAACAAGGGATTCTTTAATAATGTCTTAATCTTTAATAATGGATACGTGCTTTGTAGTTTTGAATTCGAGGTTATGTTAAACATAACCTCATAATTATACGATATGAGGTCTATTACCGACTAAATCACTGAATCTGTAACGGAATTACGCGATAGTCGTAGCTCGATTCCTTGTTGTCGAATGAGGTATATTTTGAAGTTGTCAAGTTTATTTTCTTTAAAAAATAAGCGAAAATTAATTTCATATTAGAGTACACATAACCTCAAAAAATATAACAAACATATTTTGTTATATATTAACTTAGATTTTCCGTGTAGACGCAATTCTTATCAGCAGTTTATCTTTGTACAAATAAATCCAAACTATTGAACTACATTTCTCAAGTCCTGGAATCTTTCTGCCAACCTTTCTATAATCTTTTATCATTTATTCTAAAATTGCAATACTTATGCTGAAGATTTTTTACCTGTGATCTGCAGAGTTTCATCGTATAGACCAGTTCAACTTGTCACCGTTCTGGAGCTTAAACGGTTCTGATCTTCGGTGACCTCCATTAAAAAAAACCTTCAAACCCATGTTTTTTTATTCATTTCGAAAATAACTCCTAAGATTTCTTTGAGTTTTGGATATATTTTGGTGGTAGTCCAGGTGAACATTTCGTCCTAACACAGCTATGACCTTATGATCTAAAAAATCGCCATCTTGAATTTTTGAAGGTCAAAGTTTAATCAGCCTAGAAGAGGGCCTACTTTTCAACCGATTTGGTTAAATTTGGATTTTTTGGAAAGGTCTTGAAATCAGTAATGAATCAATTAAATATCCGTATTAAATATACATTTTTTTTTGGTAAAAAATGATCATTTCTTTACCAATTTTTGATTTTGAAATGCTTTTGTGATTTATGAACCAATTCAATCGCCAGTAGACCAGTAAGCACCAAAAGCCGTACGTTAGATAAAATCTCAAAAAGTGAAATTCAATCATTTCTCGTTAGAATGGTTCCCTGCAGCTGTCGCATGCATCTCAGAGTCTCCTGAAGAGTCACCAACATCAACTAACAGCCTCACATCAAGCAGCCAATCAGAGATTAGTAATGCCAAAATTAAATGTTAAAATGGAGGCTCAATCGCAGTTTGGTCTCCCTCCCACCCCGCCTTCATCTCTCCCAAGTGACGATTCGGAAGGAAATCTCAGTCCGGATCACCATGGAGCCCCCATGTCACCCCAAACCACCCCAGTGTCCCAGACGTCCACACGGAGATCGGCTATTGCCGCTGCTGCCACAACTGCTGCTGCCAATTCGTCCAAAATCTACTCGGGAGTCAGTACGCGTCAGCCCATTCACACACCCCTCATCAGCAATCAACCGGTAAGTGCTAGAAAGTCTTGGGAAATCTACAAGTGCCTTATCGCAAGGGATTTGCTAGATTTGCTCATACCCAATTTTGCAACTATTAATCTTAATCAGGGGAACTTATGAGAGGATTATCGATTGTCTTTTCTGACAAACTTCTTAATCTTAAAATCGATCTGATAATGATAGAGGATTCTAGGAAAATATTAAACAATTCCAGAGGGTTACATAAGATGAAAAGAAACTTCAAGTTAAATTTGAGATAATTCTTATGTTTAATTTTTTGGTAGAACACAAAAGGACGGGGTTGTAGGGCATCCTCCTGTAGGTATTCGAATATATCTTCCATTTCCTGCCCATAATACTCCTCCTTCCAGAAATAGGCTTTTCTTGAATAGCTCAAGAAAGTGTTGTCTGATAACCTTCATTTTTGAAAATGTGGAAGAAGCTCAGGAGGATATTTTGCCTACCTATATATACCAACGTCTTTCTTGCCAGAAGAATAGCCTTCTTGTTGAACGGATAGGATTGTTCTTCCAATCAATTTTAGTAGCAAAATTATAAGGATATGGACAAGAGATCTTTGCAAAACACTTCTTAAGATGATGAAATGCAATCAAGTGTCTGATTTTCATCATGCTCCTTGTCCTCATTCTTTTCCAGAAACAGGTGTTTCTGGGATATCTGAATATTCTGGAGCAAATTATCTGATTCCCTTTAAGGAGTTAGTCATAAGCAATTAAAGATGCTCGAACTCCCGGTTCCTCGAAAAACTGTATGAATTTCTTCTAGTGGCTCGTGAAAGTTTCCCTGGGGGCATATTCTTCTATTCGGGAGTTTTCACATGAGTACATAAATCGAGAAACACGCTAAGTTTACTAAGCAAAAATCGAGTCAACCTTACTGCAAAAATGAACATTTCTCGATTTTCGTATACGTGAGAAACTCCCGAATAGCAGAATATTCCTTCTGGTTCTTTTTGCTGCTCGAACTCCATAGAGAGAGCAGGATATATAATTCTTTGAGTTTTTCACCCCAGGGAGACCACTTTTCTCAACAAATCTTCGCGTTTCAGACGATTTCTGAAAATTGGCGTCTATATATTATCGGTTGTGTCTACCTCTGTCGTATCTGTAATTGTTTTTTATCTGCATTTTGTGCAAGCTACAATACAGACGTCCCCTCTTTCGTGAAATGCTGACACAAAAGAAATGCATGCTTATCGATCCTCCGCCACTTCAGGAAGATGTTCGGGTTCGATCCCAAGGCGTTCCGAGACAAGATTCTGAATTTGATTCAGCCACCTTGTCCTAGGTCTGCCTCGAAGTCGACGCCTTCTCACAATGGCTTGCATAGCTTTTCTGGGGAATCTTTTTCTATCTATGCGCTGAACATGTCCATACCATCAAAGTTGTGATCTCTCAACCCGAAGAAGCAGCTCCTCGACTCTTAGTTCCTCACGAGCGGCCAAATTCCTCACTCGATCTCGACGAGTGATTCCCTTAACCGCCCGAAGGTACCTCATTTCGGCAGCTTGTACTCGCGATCTTATACTTTCGGTCATTACCCAAATCTCATGACTATAGGTGAGAATAGGAATAAACACAGCTTTGAAAACCGATAACTTAGCCGAACGGCTGAGCTCGGCCTTCCTCACCACGCTTCCGCCAAGCTTCCTCATTACTGCAGAAGCTTGACTGATTCGCGACGATTGTTCGGTGTGAAACCTACCATCACTCGTGAATAACATCCCGAGATACTTGAACTTCTCCACCCCTGTCAATGCTTTTCCATCAACATGTAAGGTGCATTTCATAGGCTGTCGAGAAATCACCATTACCTCCGACTTTTTGTCGTTCATCTTCACTTCATACCTGTTTCGGCACAAACATTTACAAATCGATCAAGTGCGCATTGAAACATATCTTCGGAAGATCTAAATCTAAAAAGACCAAATCATCTGCGAAGAGGTGATGACTCACCCTGAAATCCCCAATACGAATCGCATTCCGCCCCCGACTGCGTTCCATAATCTTGTCCATGTATTATGAACAACAATGGTGATAGAACACACCCTTGGCGCAGTCCACCACCCACCTGAAAACCTTCCAACTTGGATCCGTTTACACGAACACAACTACTACAGTCTCGTTACAATGACTGAATGGCTCCTACCAATTCTTCATCCAATCCGTGCTCGTGTAGTACATCTCAAAGTTGTTCTCACGGTACTCGGTCATATGCTTTTTCCAAATCTATGAAACAAGCATAGAGTGGAATTGCATACTCCTAAGCCTTTTCGACAATCATCGAAAGTTCATGCTTTCGAATAATGTGAATCTTCTTTTAGTTTTCCTAAGAGACTTACACATTTCTATTAAATATTAGTTGGCTTATCATCAATTGTTAATAATTCCGTGATAATTTAGTATAAACCTCTTATGAAAAACAAAAGAAATTCACGTTATTCGAAGGCATAAACGTTCGAAGGGAGAGCACTTTCCCCTAATCCTTCGATTTTTTCACCTCCCGGAGACTATACTGTTCTCAACAAATCTCCGCGTTTCAGACGATTTCTGAAAAGTGTCGTCTATATATTTGTCTGTCTGTGCGTCTGATCTGTCCGGCTGTCCGGCTATCGCCAGTTCTAGAGGCGAAACGGTAAGAGATAGCTGCCCTTGTCCTCCAAAACCATGCTTTTTGGGATTGCTCGAAAAGGTATCGTGCGATTTTGTTCATTTTTGGATATGTTTTAGAGATTACCTAGACGGATATTTCGTCTATATAAGAAAACACCGTTGAATCATTTTTAATAATGGTTTTTCAAGGTCGAATGTCAAATGAGCTCTAGAGAGCGTATTTCTGAACTGAATCGTATCATTTATGGGCACGCTGGAAAGGTCTTGGAATTTCTGACAAGACTGAACCGGTTCCAATCGGTTATGAACCGGTAATAAACCTATTCATAACCGATAAATAATTTTTATACGGTTATCAATTGTATTACTCCTAAGCTGTTTTAGGCGATCTTTAGAGTGTATCAATCGGTTCAATAAATCGGGTGCTTTTTTTCAGACTAAAGGTTTAGCCCAGTTCCCGAAGGTCTCAAAAATCTAAATAACAAAAAATTTTATTGATTTTTCAAAATCTAATGGAACATTTACCATTAATATTTAATCTTAAATAACAATTTTCTAAAAAATCCTGCCTGATAAGGAATTAGAGGACTTAAGCCAGATGGCTAAGCCTTAGGTGTGAAGCCCGTATAAGTCACGAATTCGAGCATTCTGGAAAGCCTGGGATGCATTGCCACCCTTTTTTTCAATATATTTGAGAGAAAGTCCAGAAGGGGAATTCTGTAACGCTCTGGCAATGCCATATGACAAATTGGGTTCGAATCTTAGGAGAGCTTTTTCGAAAATGCGATTCTGTAGCCGTGACATTGCCGTTTCAGCTCACGTGGCATTGTCAGAAGTCACATATTTGAGATTTCTGGCAATTCAAATGACAATGAATTTTATTAAACAAATCAACCAAGACGTGCTGTATTTTCATAAAATCATCAAGCGATTTCATTAAAAAATCAATTAATTGCATTTTCGAACTCATATGATATGACAAAAAAGCTCGAATGGCATTGTTAGGTTTCGAACTCACGCGTGACAATGCCACGAAAATTACAGAATTCCCCTACAGGAGGACATTTCGCCATTCTTCTTTTAGTATTCAAGTCAGAAGTCCCTAATATAAATTGTCCATTTTTTAAGCCTACAATTTGTGTATTTTTTTGTTTGCAGAAAGGGTCAACTGGTACTTTAATCCTCACTGAAGAGGAGAAACGAACACTCCTGGCAGAAGGATACCCCATTCCCACTCGTCTTCCCCTCACAAAAGCCGAGGAGAAATCCCTGAAGAAGATCAGGAGGAAAATCAAGAATAAAGTAAGTCCAATCAGACGTCCAAGAGGATTCCTCTCTTAAAAACAAATCTCTCTTTAATGACAGATTTCGGCTCAGGAGAGTCGACGAAAAAAGAAGGAATACATGGATCAGTTGGAGAGGAGGGTAGAGATTCTAGTCTCTGAGAATTCTGACTACAGAAAACGCATAGAGACACTTGAAGGCTCCAATGCGAACCTCCTCAATCAATTGGCCAAACTCCAGGCTCAAATCAATCGACAGAACCAGAAGAAGTAAAAAAAAAATTCAAAAGAAAATAAACTGAATTATTTTTGCTCAATTCGTGAGTAAAAACAGTTTTTTTGAAGAGCTTCAGCATTTGTGCTATAAATGCATGGATTTTTATATTGTGTAAATTTAAATATTTTGTGTGTATAGCAAAGACTAAAAAAAAATAATGTACAAAGAAAAAGAAATACGAGTATGTTTGTGAATAACATTTTCTTAGAATGGCTAATTTTTATTTAGAGAGACAATGCCGGGAAAAATTTTGCAGGCTTTTCTCACTCTCTTATTTTTAATTCTTTTTTATTTTTTTTCCTGTTTTCATTAGAGAGAATACCAATTTTTTCAGGAGTGTGCAATACAATGTAAATATTGTTCAAAGGATCGCAATGAAGGATTTATGAATGAAGATATTAGAAGTATCTTGAAGATCCTTGTCTTCAAGTTAAAAAAAAATAAACAAAATGACAGAAAATTAAACATTCCAATGATTTTGCAACGATATCACAAGTTTGCAACATATTTTTTTTTTAAATAAAATAGTAAGAAATACGTATAACGAAAACATGAAAAACTGTGCCTTTTTCAAAACACAGGCGAGGGGGAGGATTCTCTAACTCTGTGAGCGATTACCTAGTAAAAAGCTGATGTCGTAATAGCCTTTGAGTAAATTTTCGAAAAGACAAAGCTATTCGAAGTTCGAAACTGGAAATCCGAAAAAAGTTCAGGTATTCGACACTTGAGCGCTGGTAATACTTTCTATTTGGACTTTCTAAGTTTTTTTTGACAAATT
This sequence comes from Phlebotomus papatasi, assembly GCF_024763615.1. NCBI lineage: Eukaryota > Metazoa > Arthropoda > Insecta > Diptera > Psychodidae > Phlebotomus > Phlebotomus papatasi. Next base: position 20,392,280 of record NC_077223.1, on the reverse strand, counting down.
TTAAACTACTAACGATATTTTCTTAGTTCCTTTTTTAAGTTTTTATTAGTTGCGTAATATGCATTAAAAAGTAAATAATCAATTTTTTGGATTGATTTAAGTTTTCGAACATAAAACGGTTTTTTAAGTAAGGGAAAACTTTCGAACACTTCAAATTTTTCTCATATTCCTTTAATGAATCTGACTTAATTTTTGTTCAGAAAATGCGTGATTTACTACGAGTTATTAAAATATTATTGCCATAGGTCGCATTAAAGGAATATGGGAAAAATATGAAGTGATCGAAGCCAGAGTGTGTGCGAAGCATGAAAATCTTCCCATAGTCCTCTCTGATATGCCTTCGAATTGGCTTAGGCTTAAACCAGAGAGACCTCCCAAATCGAAAAGGTTACTCAAGGGATATTACTAACCACAGAAATCAGTACATGACTGCTACAAAAGTTCTTCTGTAACTATGTATGAAGCAAGAGTCGAAATTCATTTAGATTTTCCATTAAATTTGAGAAATTTACAGAAATTACAAGTCAATTTTTTTCAGAAAATCATTAAAATGTGGTCACGTTTTTCTAACTAAATATGGTACGCTTCCTTTTGATTTCTTCGAAAAATAAACAAGTGCAATGCATAACCTCAAATTTATCGCTTCGTGTAAAATTATCACATGTTACAGAAATACTTTCGTTATCACTATAATAAATTTTTGCAGGTGTTCGATTGACAGAGTTATTGAATTTCTTCCCCCGGAATAAACTACTATAGAAAGGAAAACTATACAGCTAGATAAATATTTATATTAAAATTGAGTAAAATCCTTGTTTAGGTTACTATGCAGTGAATTTCAATATCATTAGTGCATATTTTAGAAGCTGAGATATTTTATTTCGGTTAGAAAGTGAGCGGTTTTTTTTGTGAACCGTGAACGAGAAATGATTTCAGTAACAAAAATCAAATTTACTGTTCGATATTATCAAAAAATATACATTCGAAAATATTTTCGATGATCTTCAAATGTTTTTCGAATATATTTTCGAAGTTAGAAAGTCGAGGTCAGATGACAAATGACCATCATTCAGCCATTCATCACCATTTTTTCAAGGGGTATTTTTTACCAAGAAACCCGTGACAATTTCCTGAGACATTTTTCGCAAGGTTTAAGAAACTTCGGTCAGACTTTCATGAAACCCCTGAAACCCGAGAAACATTAAAAAAAAATACAGGAAATATAAGAAACAATCAGAATGTTCTGTAAAACCGAAGAAACTTTCAGGAAGATTTCACGGAGTGTAAAAATTTTTAGTAGTTTCGCAAAATTTAAAAAGATGTTTCATAATATCAAGAAACTTTAAACAAGGGTTCACAAAATTGAAAAAAACTTGAGAAACACATAACGAAACTTCAGAAAGCTTCAGAATGTTTCGCACCGCGAAACTTAAAACACCTTAATCAAAAATACGAAACCTGAGAAACCCTCAGATTGGTTCGTAAAAACAGTGAAACCTTCAGAACGATTTCGCAAAGTTCATGATTTTTTGACAAGGGTTTCGCGAAACCCAAAACCTCCACAAAAATATTCCAAAAGTCTGAGAAACTTAGGTGCAAATGTTTCATAACATCAGTAGGGGAATTTTGTAATTTTCGTGGCATTACCCCGCGTGAGTTCGAAACCTGACAATGCCATTCGAGCTTTTTTTGTCATGTCCTATAAGTTCTAAAATGCAAATTAATGAAATCCCTTGATGATTTTATGAAAATGCAGTACATCTTGGTTTATCTGTTCAACAAAATTCATTGTCTTTTGAATTGCCAGAAATCTCAAATATGCGACTTCTGACCTTTCCACATGAGTTGAAATAGCAATGTCACAGGTACAGAATCGCATTTTCGAAAAAGCCCTTCTAAGATTCGAACCTAATATATCATACGGCATTGCCAGAGCGTTACAGAATTCCCCTGCAGGAACCGTTTAACAAGGTTTTGCATTTACAAAGTTCAAGTGAAAAACATATGACCTTGAAGAAAAACCATAACGAAACCACGGAAACGTTCAAATGTTATGTCTTCTAAAAATTGGTATAGTTTATAATTCCCGTGCCATTAAGTTTCAACGGTTCCAATTACAATGGAATGTATTCCTGAGTGAATTAAATATTACGGGTCTTCTGGATCTGGTTTCAACGGTGAAGTATCAGGGCGTAAATTCTGTAACTTTGTGAGAACGTGAGAAGTACTAAAAATGAGAAAATACCGAAACTTTTCACTGACTGAGAAAAAAAAGAGGGTGCGATTAACTTTTTTTCCTCATAACTTAAACACTTTTTACGTGTAAAAATATATCAACATTTTTTAATGTTAAATTTACACCTTTTTAAGGGTAAATTTAACATAAAAAAGGGTAACTTTAATCCCTAATACACATAAAAAGGGTAATATTTACACCGATTTCGGATCAGTACTGCAGGGTAAAATAAACATTTCCGGAATGTTACTTTAACTTTTTCGGATTTCTCTCAGTGCTCAAGTGTGATTCTCCATGCCTATTTTTGTGACATTTCTCACGATATTTTCGTAACACTTCACACATAATGATGGTCCAGAGGGCATCAAGAGCTGACGAGTACGAGTGCGATTTCAATAATTAGCCCCCTGAATGCTCTGAATAAACCTCGAAAAAAGGTTTACGAAACTCCACAAACCTATTACGAATATAGCTCGAAACCTTGAAATATGTTTCAGAATCTTTTGGAGGCTTCGCGTCGTTCAAGAAACCTTGAAGGATTTTTTTGCGAAATTAGAGTTATATTCGAAAAATTTTCGGAATTCGAGAAACAAGAAATTGTTGCGTTGTGACTCATATTTCTATATGAATCACCCCTTTTTTTTAAATAAATTAAAATTTTTTTAAAGGTAAACTGAAATAAGAAAATTTTCTATTTTTCACTGCAAAAATACTGTTTAAAAAATCTTTCCTGACTTTTTTCCGGTCAGTGAAGAAATAGCAAAATGTGTAGAAATAATGTTGGAATTCACTGTAAATATAATTTCATGTTTTCAGGGATAAACCTGCATCGAAGAAAGGATAGAATGTGCATTTAATTATTAAAGTAATATTCATTTTCATGAATTATTGACTTAAAAATACAAATATTCAATGCAAATATTGAATAATACAATTATTTACATAACTATATTATTATTTGTTTTTTTTTTTTCTTTAATAGAAAATAAGCACCATTCCAAGTAGTAGCACGAAGAAATATTTTATTTTTTATTTTAATTAAATTAATTTATAATAGTTTTTTTTTGTTATCTTTTGCCCATAGTAGAATGACCTATATTATATTTTATTGTTTTATTTTTTTTTTTATTAATTTCTCAAATAAGAATATTTCGCCAAAATTTGTGCAATTCCTATAAAGGAGTGATGCTTATAAGTGCCGAAAAAATATTTCCTGGTGGACCAATTTATACTAAAGTGTCTTCCTTCAAATTTCCGTTACTTATCTTCTGAATATTATAACTAATTTTTTTTTTAATTTTATTGATAGAGATATATTTTATAGAGAGATATAGTTAAACGACTGATATTGTGGCACTTAACTTGAAAAAGAAATGAAATAAAAGACAAAATATTAACAGTATAGGATTATATATTTAAAATAAAATATTAGTGCATATTTAAGATTATTGAATTGTAGATAGAAAGATTATAATGAAGGGTTGTCTAAGTATAACTACTTACATATTCAATTGAAAGTGATAATGATTGAATAAAAACTGCAACACACTTTTATTTTTTTCTCTAAACACCAGAAAAAATATAAACAATTGGCCAGATTTTCTTATTTGGCAGATAGGTTATTCTAGGATTTGAGGTTATGTATAACCTAACCTCAAATGATAACGTAACAGAAAAATCTGGAAATAAAATAATGATTTTTTCAAATATTTCCTTTTATCAATCTTTAAAGTTTTTATTCAGAATTAAAAAAAAATAATAATAACAATCCTGAAACGCATTAAAACCTGATAATTTTTGAGGTTAGAACTTTAGTCATTTAAAAATTAAAGACTTTATGTTTATTTTATATTATTTCGTGGTTCAATTACTGTTCAAAAAATTCATATAAAAGGCAGATTGAGAAATTATAGTAAAATTATAAATTTTTAAAGTTAGGTTTGACATAACCTAAAAGTTTTCGCATTAACCTATTTATTCAAATAAGAAAATGTGGCTTTAAATTATTGGTTATAATTAAAGATAATCAAATAAGATTGCTTTGAAAAGAGAGGTTTGCAAAGTTGTTTGTTAAAAATTTGTAAAATCGATGTGCTTTTGCACATTTTACAAAATTTCTCATATTTCGTAAGAAATAACATACTTTTGAGAAACTCTTACCAAACAGCCTTACAAACCTTTTCTTTCCAGAGTAGGAAAAATATTAAAATTGAAAAAGATAAGAGATGTGTTTATGTAACGTTTTGGTTACAGCAATTTTAAAGAAAATTATAATTACAATGTATTTTATTGGGCTTAAAATGCAAAAGATAAAATTATATTTTTGTACACAAGACCAATTGTACACAATTTCTTTTTGTTTTTAATTTGGTATTTTTATCTAGCAATGTTTTACACAATTTTATGTTACCTCTTGTTTAGAACTTACTCTTAATTATTGTAAAACTTCCATAGAGAGAGATATTACACTGAAAGTATAATTTTTCAATTGTGTAATTATTTTTTTCTTAATGAGAAAATTTTTTAAAAAAAATATATTATAATTGATATTCTTTTCTCTTGAAGTGGAAAGATAAGAAAAAAGATGATATGACATGTGTTTGACAAAAATCTGTTAATGGTTGAATAACAAAAGAAAAGAAGTAACACTCAAGTTTAAACGATAAAATGGATGTTTTATTTCGAAAGGATGACTTGTCAACATAGGCAATCAGTCGAATTTTTTAAGGTTTTGTTTTTACTAGTCGATAACGCCGTTTCCACAACCGTCTAAGCAACTACTCAAAAAATGCATTGACTTTTTTTCTTCTGTGAATTATTGCAAGAAATATCTGAATATCGCTCCTGGAATCTCATAGTGACACCAACTATTTCTCAACTGTACAACGGTAAAATTCTTATATTTATTTATTTTTACAATTAATTTACCTGACCTTTGTTTCAATTCTGTGATATCAAGATTAAGTTAATTATAAAGAAGAAATTTTATTATTTCCGTTATTTAATTAATTTTGTAATTTAGGCCAATTCCTTTTTCATTTTAAAATTATTAATATTAGTATTTGATTTTTTGGCCAAGCCACACTTTAGTTATAAAACTCTGAAAATGCCTCATTCCGAAGATATGATATTTTATTTAATTTAAAAATTTAAGAGTCGATAACTGGACATTGCAACCTCCCATGTGTTGGATATCCCTTCTAATTTAATGTAGGCGTGGCCTATACTTTTGCATGGCCGATAATTGGATTTTATGACCTCTCACATGTTACCTATCTCCAAATCTTAAGGTGTCCCCTATAAATCAGTAAACTAATCTCTTTGTTGGTCTTGGAAGAGAAAAAGTCGTTTCTATTTCACTTTGAATTTATAACAATCGATAAATATTATAACCTTTTATAAGTTGCCTGTCCACTTAATTTATTTGTAGGCGGAGCTTAATGTGCCCCCCAAGAAAATAATTGATTGCAGGGCTCCCGAGATTACGCACATTTTAATAACTCAATATTGTAAGCTCTCACGTTGTGGATATCCCTTCCAAATTACTGTAGGCGTGGCGTAACCGCCTAACCTATCTAAGAAATAATAAAACTATTCTTTTACGAAATCCAGAAATCAAAAACAATTTTTATTTCATTGTGTATATTTTTCGATTATCGATAATTGGATTTTGCGACCTCTCACGTACTGTCTATCTCAAGTAACTTATTTGTTAGAGGGGCTTGGTGCGTCCAATATTAATTAGTAAACCAATCTCCTTATGCCCAACGCACAATAACTTTTGTTTAGTAAACATGTTTTTGACATTTCAATGAGAGTGAGTGAGATCTAGATCTAGTCATCTCGCTCATTCTCATGGAAAATTTTGAAAACATGTTTACAAACAAAAGTTATTGTGCGCTGGTCATTACTGATCGCGGAAGAACAAAAATAGTTTCTATTTTACTTTAAATTCATAACAATCGATTGATGAATATTATAACTTATTATGAATTGCCTGTTCCCTTAATTTACTTGTAGGCGGAGCTTAATGTTTCCTGAAAGAAAACCACGCGAAATGGCTTTATGCAACCAGAAAATTTGCATACGCACAGGCGATTTCTCTGGAATGAGCTATAGAAACGCCGTAATGTATGCAAAACATTTTTTGACAATTTTTCTGCCAATTATCGGCGAGAACAACTGTACATAAGAAATGATTTGTAAATTAATCACGTAAAAATGTTTGAACACATTTAAGGATATTTCAAAAATTATTTCACAAATTAGCTTCCTAATGTAAAGCAAACATATCCACGCTTCCATCCCATACTATGCTATCTCAGAATACCAACTTTTCAGGAAAGCCATTTAATGTTGGCGATTTCCTATGCTACCTGTATTAATTCTTTTTCAAAAAAATGGAATATATCGTTACCCAGACGTCGGATTACCATCAAATTTTCACCAGTTGTAGATCTCGGTCCTAGGAACAACATACACTCAGTCTCGGCATTAATCTCTTCGGGATTATGCACCTGACGGAATTATGTACATACAATTATGCAAGTTTGCCTAGCATTGGGAGTCAATTTATGAAATCATTATTGAAATACGCCTGAATGTATAGGGGAGACTGGGGCAAAAAGTAACAAAACGGATATTTTATTTTTTTACAAGTAACTCGAGCGCTTCAAAAATTTCTAGTTAGCGCAGTTTTATAGGAAATTTACCGCTCTACAACTTTGTGAAAGTAATTGTCCTCTATTTTGTAAGGAAATACGTTTATCGAGTGATTTCTAAAAGGTAATTTTATGACTATTCTCAAAAATGCTGGGGCAAATAGTACCAGACACGGGGTATTATCATATTTTGATTCGCTTCATTACGAGCTTCCGCAAATTTGAAAAAATATCTAGAGGACATATTTTCATAGAAAATTTATTTATCTACACCTTTGTAAAACACCGTTTTCTCTGCGAAAAAACTGAGAAAACGAGAAAAGTGCTTTTCAAGCTATTTTAGAAAAAATACACAAGACTGCAAATCGTTTGACCAATGCAAACAACAAGCGGCGAGACATGGTAATGACGTTTCTTTTCGCCGTGAGATATCAGAAATTGCTTCGGTTTTTGTTACTTTTTGCTCTAGACCTTTTGTTACTTTTTACCCCAAGTAGCCATTTTTAATAAAGGATTTCTGGAGAAAAGAACCTTTGTGAAATTCTAAAATAGGTAGTGGATTCGTATTCAAAAAATCCTATAATTATTTAGAAAATATTCACCAGTGCATCAATTTTGGAAAATAAGTAGGTAATAATTGTTATCTTCTGCAAGGAAAATATTTCAAAAATTTTGCTAAAAATTTCGATATTTTTTATTTTCGAAATTCCTTGTTCAAATTTTAAGAAACTTACGACATTGAAGATCTATGGAGGCTATCTATAGAAAAAAATTGAGCCGCTATCTTTTTTACCTTGGAAGATGTTGAATTTTTCGATTTGTGACTTTTTGCCCCAGTCTGCCCTATAATATTATAATGTTCTTTCAATAATCCACCTTTTCTTATAAAGATAAATGTTGGAATTTCATATCCCAAGCAAATGGTACAGAGAGAGTGCCAATAGGTAATGTCATAATTTCTTAAAGTGCTAATAGATGTTCTTTCGACCCTATTTTGTTCCATGGATTGCCCCGCCCCCTGTAATCTACGTGCAGGCGGGGCCTAATATTCCCATAAGAAATTAATAAACCCTTTTTTGCTGATCACGTAAAAGTAAAATCAGTTTCTATTTTAATTTTTTAACGATTGATAAACGAAAACCGTGACCGCTCACGGAGTTGCTTATTTGTAGGCGGGTCCTAAAATTTCCGACAAGAAAATCTCTGGTTATTTTTGTTCCTGAATTGATAATTGTAAATTGAACAATAGATAATTGTAAATTGTAAACTTTTACGAGCTCAGAATAATCTGTTTGTTGAGCCTAGCCTATTATGTCCCACAAATGTAACAAATCCTCGTCCTTTTGTAATTGTCATTAAACGAAATGATTGCTTGAATTATCAAGATTTTTTTTTGTGTTTCATTTAGAATTTGGGATAAATGTGAAGGGGCGGAGCTTATTTTCTGATGCAGGTTTTAGAAGAAACGAGTAGATGAATTATTAAACTTCCCAGTAACTAACTATCGAGCTTTAAGTATTACATACTCATGTGAGCACCAACTGATCATATCTTCTGAAGAGGCGTGGCTAAAACAAATTCCTAGGCGGGGTTTAGTAGTCCATTTATTAAATTCAAAAACAATTTCTCTGATATTTTTTGAACCAATAATAATTGTCAGGTAAAAGTAAAGTCTTTTATTTAAATTTTTAAAACACTGGGATCAATATACAATTTATTGCACGAACTTTGAAATTTTCGCGATAAAAGTTGAACATGTAACGTAAAATATCTTATGCCACTATCAGTTCACAGTGCGATATTCCTCCTCAACTATCAGTACCTTCTACCTTTCCACAAACCTTCTCCGCCTTCTAGGCAAAGTAGTAATATGGATGAAAGTACCTCCACCATGATTTGCTTTTTGGTTCACTCTCTTGCTCCTCTTCCTCATCATTCAAATCCTCCAAGATGGACCTTCCCTGTCCCCCTGAACTCGAAGATGACGGTGAAGACGGAGTGTCATCATCTTTGCCAGTTTCTTTAACTTCAGGATCTGGAGGATATTCGTAACCAGGATCCCGAAGTTTTTCGTAAGAATACATCCGATTGATGGCCTCCACCTCTTCATCTCTTCTCTTTTGTGCATACTTGAGCGTAGCATCGTAGAGTCGATTGAGAAAGTCCGGCATCTGTTTTTTGGCCACCCAGGAAGTCACTGTGGGCGGAATCACAATTCCCGGATCGTCAAAATACGTAAGGACAAATCTAAGGCCAGGACGCCCAAAGGACTTATTCGATTTGATCACCATGTAACTCCAGTAGTCAGAGACGCGTTGATTGGCCGCCTTAATCGGACATTTGGGATGTTGCGTGCTCCGGTTCGCTATCACAATCACTTGACGCTTTCTGTCCACAAATGTTCGACGATTGTAGACATAATCGCGATTTGCGAAGAGTTTCTGTAATACATTTTATTTTGGTTTTGTCAATTGGAAAACGCGTTTTTCTTGTTCAAAAACGCTTTCCCAAGGGGCACAAACAGCTAATTACAATGTCATTAAATTTATTCTGAAAATATTCACTTATAAAATGGAAAGGAAAAATACTCAAATTCCAAGGGTCGATAAACCACTTTTGGCTACTTTAATGAATGGAAATGAAAATGGGGAAGGTTTTTTTTTTTTTTTTTTTTTTTTTTTTTTTTTTTTTTTAAAAAATAACGAATTTTATAATCAAAACCCAGTAAAAAAAGTGAAAATCCCATATAAACTTATGGCAGCTGAGATTCTTTACAGGCGACCTCGAACTGAGTGCAACTCGAAATACTTAAAAAAAATCGATTGTGAATCGAATTTTGGGGGTAAAGAATCGCTTTAAGTAAACTGTTCTTGGAAGCAAAAACGAATAACATTGAAATATTCAGTTCAATTATCCCTATTTACGGTTTTTCAAGGTCAAAGGTTAGAAAGGCTCAAAAAAAAAAGAACATATTTTTGGGGATTGCTCGACAACGCGTCGTGCAATTTTTAATTTCTGGATGTGTTTTATTTCAGAGACTACCCAGGCGGACATTTCGTCCATACACGAAAATACTGTTGAATAATTCCTAATATTAGTTTTTCAAGGTCAAAGGTCAAATCAACTTGTCAGAATATAAGTCTTCATCATCATCATTTTCAACCGCTTATCCCTATTGGGGTCGCGGGCTTAGAACATCTAGGTTAGCAGCCGAGATCCTCCGCCATTTTAGGAAGGTGTTCATTGTCAATCCCAAAGAACCTTCAGCCACCTTGTTCTAGGTCAGCCCCGAGGTCAACACCTCCTCACAATGGCTCGCACGGGTTTTCTGGGGAATCTTTCTACATTCATGCGATGAATTCCTCGACTCTTAGCTCCTCACGAACGGCCACGTTCCTCACTCGATCTCGACGAGTGATTCCCTTAACCGCCCGAAGGTACCTCATCTCGGCAGCTTGTATTCATGAGCTACCGAGATAAGCTTAAGAAATTTAAAATTTAAAAAGTGAAGACGCTTTGGAAAGCTCTCGTGAAATTCCACTTCCCCTTCTAACATAACAAGTTCATAAAACTACCGCTAGGGGCGCTATTATTAAAAAGAAGATTTTTCAATTTTCCAAAGTTAAATAATTCAAAAATTCCTTTGCGCATCGGGCTGAAATTTTAGTATGTTGTAGCCGCAGGTTATACCTATATCAAACAAAAAAATACTTAAGTCGATTGATAACCCCTGACCCGAGCTATAAGGGGTCAAAGTTCGAATATTGACCGGCCTCTATCTCCGGTTCTTATTAACATTTTGAGCTTAATTTTGGGTTTTTGGTATCGTCTCGATGAGCACTTTCATATGGAAGTTCAAAAAGTCACCAGCATGCGGCATTGTGCAAGTTAATAAAATTTTAGAGTGTTGTAGTCCAGTGTAGAACGTTTTCAAGATGGGGCGTAAGTGCGCTGTAGTTTCAATAGAACCGGAGATATGAGGGGTCAAAGTTCACGAAATTCAAGAAATTATATCTCTGGTTCTATTTGACCGATTTTGACGAGTGAGGGCGGAAATGAAAGATCTCACAAAATTTTACAACTTTCTAGAATATTTGAAATTCGTGGGACCAACATCGAGGGCGCTACAGTCGATAAACCAATTTCAATATCACATAACCTCAATTATCTCGACACGTGCTTAACCGATTTTGATGATTACTTCGACATAATTGTAGAAGATATTTGTGTCTACATTTTGTTCATACATCATTTTCCGCTCAGGCTACGCTATCCCGCCGATTTTGCCGTTAAGGTGTGAAAAAATGGACTTTTCCCATTATAACGCTTTGAAATCACTCAGATGCCAAATTGACTGCCTCTACTCCACCAAGACACTTAAAATAGGGTTTTAAATGAAAAGTCTCACAAAATACAATAATTCTTTTATATAGTTGAAGTTCACCAAATGAACACCTGGGGCGCTCTGGGCGAAAAAACGAGTTCAGAAATAAACAAGCCCGATTATCTCGGCTTCTGATTAATCGATGAGATCAAGTTCTACGGCAAAATTATAGAGAACATTCTGGTCTACATTTCACCCATATATCACTTTTCTGTCACTCCATCCAAATCCTTAATATTTTGGTTTAAATACAAAATTTGTATAATTTCACGAATTTGATTCAAGATAACTGAATGGCGTTCCCCAACCTCAGCTCTAAATCGAATTTGTAAGTATTCCGAGTTAGCTCACTTTAAGTAAAAGATTAAAATAAAATTCTTAAAAAAAATCAATCATTCTTTGATAATGTTATAGTTCGTCACATGGAAAAGATGTCCACTGTAATCAAAAAACGTGATACAAAACAAATAAATTAAATTATCTTGGCTACATAGTAAAAGATAAAGTTTTGGAACAAAATATAAAGGAGATTCTGGTCTATATTTCACTATCAACTTTCTGTCAGTTCATTTACATACTTGACATTTTTTTGATTTAAATTAAAATTATTTGCAATTTTTAAGAAATTTTATTCAAAATTGCTGTATTAATATCTTTCATATTTAGTTCCAAATAGAATTTGCATGGACTAAAGCATGCAGTAATGCTCTCTGCTTTCAAATTGTCAAAATGAAGAGGAAATTGAGAAGAATCTAGATAGTGATAGATCATATCTAGATAGTGATAGTGTTAACAATCACGATAGTGATTGTTAACAAACGGACAAACGGACGCGAAAATATCATTGGAAATTAAACATAAAATTCCGCTCATTCAATGGAATTTTACGCTTAATTTCCTCAGTCTTTCATGGAATCGTTCCCAGTAAAATCCATTTGAATTGTTGCTTTCAATGGAAATTTGAACAAAATCCAATGAAAATCCAGCGTCATTTTCCATGGAAGTCTATGGAACATTTGTATGGAAAACCAAAAGTGAAAAGTCTATGGATTCTAATGGATTTTGATTTAATTAAACAATTTGCTGTTTTTCAGAAATTTGATTCCAAATAGCTGTATAATATCTTTCACCTTTAGTTCCAAATCGAATTTGCATGCAATCCGAGTTTGCTCACGTTAAGAATCTCACCTAAAATAAGCTGATCTAAGCTTATCACTAGCTTTTATTATCGTGTTGAATTTATCAATTACCTAGTACAAACAAAAAATAATATCCCATTCTAATTGATTTGACATTTTAATTGATTTTTTTCGGACTCCAATTGAGTCACCAAAAGAGTCAACAGGCTTGGAAATATTTAGTTGACTCTATCGAGGTCCCACTGTATTTCATTACATTAGGAATTATGTGCAACATTGTCATGTTTCACTGTTTTTTTGCAATAATTTCAATTACTATCCTGAATATTGGTTTCTCAAAAACCTGACAAACTGTAACATTTGACCTAATTCTTAGCACTTCAAAAAAATTATTGGTACAGAAAACTTAATAATTTAAAAGGTTGTTTCAGGAGGATTATATTTCATAAATCTAAATAAAACACATGTTTCATGGAACACATTTCAAGAAACACATATAAAATATTGCATATTTCTTCCATATTTCTCACTTTCTTTTTGAGCCTGCTACAATTTGGGCAGGAAAATTGCTTTTTTTTTCAAAAAAAAAATCTTTCCCGTCTCCTGCTGATAAATTCCGTGAATAAACAAACCTCAATTTATATTTGCACTGGTCTTATCATCGAGTTCTCAATTGATGAGTTACGCAATGCGGATCTCACAGAATATAAATTAATGCACTCTCAACCACGGTCAAGATAGCCCCCGGGGAATGTTGATAGGAGAGGAATGAATGATTACGAGCTTATCACTTACCGGCCACAGCATTTCCCAGTAAATCACATGACTATTTGATCCTGGAGTAGCATCCGTATCAATCATTTCCAGAGCAATTGCCGTCGAATCCCATTCCCTTCTGTACTCCAGATCCGTCTGGACATGCAGGAAGTCCTCTGCTGACACATCCGGATACTCTCCGTACACCTTATAGATGTATTTACCGCAAATCTGTGCTTTGCGCCAAATTATCATGTTCTGCCGTTCCAAATAGGGCTCCCAGTCTTCCGAGGAAGTTCTAACTGATTCCCCACAGGCGCAATATTCAATCCCATCGATTTTCTTGTCAATCACGCGCCTCTTGGAGCATTTCTTGCAGATTAACGTGATATTCTTCAGTTCCTCCACAAAATCAATTGCCTCAAAGTGCTCCCGGACGGACTCAAGGGTAATTCTTTCTTCATTCCAGTTGAATGTAAATCCCACAGCACCCATCATCAGGCTCTTGGCATGACGCTGAACATGACGCCGGAGGCGACTCAACAGCTCCCGAAGTTCCTCATCCCCGCAGATTTTCGTGTAGAGAGATAGCATTTGTTGTCCCCGGCGAATTCTCTGGGACAGAATATACTCACAGTGATCCATCCATAACCTCAATATGCTGTCCGATCGATTTTTCAGCTGATTCACGAAATACTTGTGAACCTTGAGGAAGAGAACACGCCGTGGGAAGGACTTCATGCTCATCTGGATGTCTGCAGGAGTTCCACGTGGATTTAATGGGTGGAAATCGAGAAAAATTGAATTTTCAGGTCACTTACGAAATCCTACTCTTTTTTGAAAGTTTGCCCAGCAGACACTATCAACTACTTACAGTTCGCCTAAGCAGTATATAGTTTGGAGGTGACCTTTTTCTTTAGACTGGGGTTTAATTCTTTTGTCGCTGAAATTAATAGAAATTATGCTTACTAGGATTATTTGAGATCAGGCACACTTTATAAAGAAATACAATAATTAAAAATATTTTTTAGAGTTTCACGTCTCACAGTCGCAGAAGATCTGAAACGTGTGAATCTCTCAAACTCGAATGGCAGTTATATTTAAAAAATGTCAAATAAGTATGGTTATGCTAAAAAATATTGTTTTGTGAATACAGTGCCCGCTTTGTAATCCGGATGGATTTTTTGAATTTGTTCAATGTCTCGAAAATACGATACAAGATTTTTTTGTAGAATTACAAAAGTTTTAATGAATAGTAAAAAGACATAATTAGAGAATTCTATGCTGTTATACTTCATTTATTAACTCTTTCGTCTCCTTTGGGACTCTGGGTACCCATGGAAACAACAATTTTTTTTAGACTATCTGAAATCGATAAAAATCCGATTCTTCTGGATAATTACAAACTATAAGGATGTCCAAATCTAGGATAGTTTTTGCAGGATCCTAATCAACTCTTGAGCTTAGATATTTTTAGTCAAAAATCGTGAATTTTCGATTTTCTGCTTCCTTGCAGATATTCTGACTTTTTTTTAAAAAAAAAATTTTCAGACCAGATTAAGAAAAAAACCTCTCGGGGCCAATAAGTATGATAACTAACAATTACAGATTACATAAATTCGAAAAAAAAATTTTTCTTAAATTTTCAAAAAACTTGTTCAAACTTTATGGGTACTCTCGTCCCCAAAAATCTAGAGGTCAAATGTAAGGTTATCCCGTCAATGCCCGCCATTTGCTTTTTGACACCAACCTTGTAACAAAATTCCAAGCGGGAGCGATATTTTTGCCAATATGGCCGATAATTTTGACATTTGGCAGCGCGGGAGATTGCTTTCAGGGAAGTTTTTCCTGATTTTAATGAATTCTGAGTGTCCAGGAAGTGTCTTTTATGCCTTTTATGCTTTTGAGAAAGCTTAATGTGTCTACAATAACATCGTGTTGAAAGAAATGTGTTTTAAAGTGTTATTGTGTGAAATATTTTGAGGAATCTGTTGGCAAGCAAGAACTTGGTGTCTTCTTGAGCACTTCCTGAACATCCTAGAAGATGCTGGTCAATAATTCTTCTGGTTTTAGTGATCAACATTGTGAGACCTTTCAAAAAGTGCCGTACATCGCATATTGTTAGAAAATTTGAATATGGAAAAGCTTTGTGCAAGATGGGTGCCGCGTTTGCTCACACCCGGAACAAAAACACTTCCCTTATAGCGATGGCCAAAATCAAGGAATTGAAGTCCGAACTGCTTCCCTACGCCCCCTATTCTCCTGATTTGGCTCCATCGGACTATTTTCTGTTCCAAAACATGAAAAAATGGCTGGGTGGACAAAGATTTTCCAACAATATTGAGGTTGAGCTTACAGTTGATACCTATTTCGACGACCTGGACGATAAGACTATAAGATGGGTATAGACATAGAGCCGTAGAGGCTATCCAGCATCGCCGGGAAAGTGTGTCGACCTACAAGGAGACTATGTTGAGAAATAAAAAAAGAAAGTTCATAATATTTTTGGTTTTCCCTCCGAGGACAGAGACTTCTGGGACTGCCCTCATAACGTTACGGAATCTTTAAGAGCGGAGCCCTTTTAAAGCAATCGAGTAGATAAGCGACTTGCTCGCCATAGTTTTCTGCAGAACCCTCAGCGTTCCTCCTAACCAACTATTCCCCTACAACGATCCAACATGAACTAACTCTTAATACTAATCCTCTCTGTGATAACTCTCCCGAAGGGGTAAGTCACAGGTTAACACACTAGGAACGCTCTTAGGAGAAATCGGCGCCGCTCCAAGAGACATCTATGATGTCAATTCAAATACCAACAGGAGGGGGGGGTAACTATTGGGGAGAAGGTAGTGCTAAAAATAATAAATAAAAGTCTTTAATTATAAGATATATTTACATTAACTCAATTTATCTATTGTAAATTTTTTTTAAATCTAAAGTCTGTTTACTTCGCATTTGGTTAATCTCAATCTAATCGACCTATTTTGCTTAATAAATAATATTAACGAAATTTGATTGAGGCTAATCTGATATCTGAGATAGGCTAGTATGATACACAGAGGCTAATCTGAGGCTAATATGATACACAGAGGAAACAATCTAAAAAAATGTATCCAGTATTCCTTTGTATGTTTGAGAGTATCTCTAATCAGCCTATTAATTAAAAAATCTCACCATTCTCAGTAAAAGTGGGATCGGGATCTTATAAAAAAAGAGGTAAACTGATGATCAGACGGTTTCAATAATGTCAGCAATGCGCCACAAGAACTAGTTCTACGACCTTAGGTAGCCTCCTAGGAAAAGATATGAGGCTTAAAATTACAGAAATTATATTTTTATAAAAGGAAAGAAACTTAAAATCGATGAGGAACGGAAAATTTAGCAGTGAAAATAAATTACGTGACATTAGGCTTAGATGTCCGGTTTCCGGTTTGCCAATTCGTTACGATTTTAGGTCGAAAAACAAAAACGAAGTTTCAATTTAAATTTGTTTTAATCTAAAATCGGTAGATATATAAAACAAATTCTAATAAAGACAGTTTATTCCAATTCTATATTCAGTGCCCGCTTTTTTATTCGGATAATTAGAAGACAAAATGACAGAAAATCAAGAAAAAAGGAACCTAATTAATCACATTATTTTTTCTTGTCTGTAATATAATAAAATTTTATTTAAAAATTCACTTTTTATAAATACTTTTATACATATTGGTATCATATGCCTTAATCGTGTGAAAATCCGAGGATGAAATCGAATATGGCATGGCCAACCGGGTCATAATTGTTTTGTCCGTTTGGGCAAGTTTTCTCAAAATCCGGCTAGTTCACTGATGATATTCCTACAGTAGTCATCCAGATCAGTCTTTCGGACATGCTCCACACCAAGGATGGCATGACAGAGTCCAATAGTTTGCCTGAGATTGTGTCCACGTACCCAAATCCTTCCATTGACGCCCACGGCCATCTCAAAACGGTATTCCTTGGCCAGAGCTCGGGTCAGTGGGAATTTGTCATCCAGCATCTTCCGGCAGAGATTGATGCTGCACTCAAAGACAAATCCATCGTTCGGCAGAGTTCCAAATCTGTCCTTCTTGAGACCGGTGGAATCCAGGCACACCAGTTCCGGCTCAACGTCTCCGCTGGCAACCAGAAGCCTGGCAAAAACGATGTCACCCACATTAACCTCCGGCCGGTTGCGTTTCGTGGCACCCTCAAAAGCCAGGTAAGACAGAGATGCAGGTTCACTTCCTCCAATGTCCACCCGGAATGTGTCTGTGGACTTGCCAGTCACATATCCGATAACTGTATCCCCTTTGGCCGGAACATAGCGCTTCTGGTGGCTGTTCAGCCAGAATGTTGTATTCTTCTTCATGCACAATTCACCTCCTCGAGAGGCCCAAACCCGATTCTCCTTGAGATTCCCTTGAAGTCCCGGACCAATGATTACCTTCTTCTTTGAACTTGCTTCCTCTGCTTCCTTGACTTCTTCTCCGGGAAACAGGAAAATCTTTTCATCCTCACTATCTGACATTTTTAGGGAAGCCTCACACACAATACTCCCTGATCCACTTGCTGATTGGAGTTTTCCTGCACGTGCTTCTGTTTTTGTTTTCACTGCCAAAAGTTTATGTTGCTTGAGTTTGCCTACATTTCGGCGATTTAAAATTATGCTTAATCTTCGGCAGAATCTGCTAAATGAAAGGAAAATGACCATATTAGACTTTTGAAATATATTCATTTATGAAATTTACAACTCTTTTATAAATTTCTTAGCGAAAAATTGATAGATTCCCATGAAAGAATTTTTTCTTAATATAGTCTTGTAGAATTCCCTAAGTAAGGCATTATAGAACCAAAAATCTTTTTATTTGCTTATAACGTTCTTGGTTCCATCACTGCGATTACTATAAGTATAGTGGCGCACTCTTAAGGATCTTGAGAGCTTCTATAGCAATTTCAACAGAAATTCTCACTTTAAGTGTTTTAAAAGTGCATTAAAAGACTTGTCTAATACTTGGTTCTATAAAGGCCTTGACAGACTTAAGGATTAGCCGAGAGACGGCTTAGTGTAATTATATTCGAAATAATGGTTAACCCTTTAACGACGAGACACTTTTTACAGACTGAAAATCAACAATAAAAATTAAACTGAGTAACATAATCAATGATAAGTCTTACATCTAACCTTGGAAAGTCCAACAGAGTCTGATTCGGTGTATTTTGTGCTTCTATGAACGATAGGGACAAAAATACCCCAAAAATTTGAGTAATTTTTCTGACAATACCAATGAATAATATTTTTCGCTTTAATTAAAAATATTACGTATGAGTATTGTAGTTTTTATTGCCAAAAGGGTTTTACTTAAAAAAATTGGAAGTATAAAAACTAAATAAAATTAATTATGAATTTGAGAATTTAAAATTTCGTTATTTTTAAGATTAAATATTTACTATTATTATTATTATTATTATTATTATTATTATTATTATTATTATTATTAGAATAAAAACACCATAAATAGGGAGGAACCCTCTTACAATAGTGTGGCAGAAAAAAATAAAAAAAAGTCAAACAAAAGAAAAATAGTGAATAAGAAAAGAAGAGAAAAAAAGTAAAGGAAGATAAAGTTTAATGACCAAGCCCAGGCTGGAAATATCTTTGAATTCCCTGCTGAGATACACGGACCTCAAGGGGCAGGGAATTATACAAAAATACTCCCCTGACAAAGGAAACAGCTAGAGACTTGCAAAAAATATTCTAGATTCCTTCAACCTTCTACTTTACAATTATGTACAGACATAAGAAAAAAATAACTTTAGGTAGTCAGGAAAAATTATTTTCTTTATGGGACACCGGTGTTCCAATCGTCCATAAAGGGTTAACGGCCATCAATCGCTAACCGCACTAGCGATCGTAGCGGCGATTAACTAAATTTATCCAAATTTGTCTCGAGTAAGCGAAGTCTCACACCCATTAAGGTGAAAGGAACGTCTATTGACACTTTAAGAACACGTGTCAGCACCTATTGACACCCTACTCTGTACCATTTGGGATATGAAATATGAACATCTCTGTTTATAGTAAAAGGTATATTACAGAAAAAACGTTATATTACTTATATTTTACTAGATACATTCAATAATTTTCAACATTTTGACAAAAGTGTCAATAGGGGTTCCCTGTCGAACAGACGTTCCTCCGACCCTATCTAATGGCTGCTTCAGAGATGGTTATTTCAAATTTCTACATTTTATTGGGAAAATTGAAGGAAATATATTTCTTGAGAAGAAAAGAATAACTTTTTCATAAATAATAAATAATCTTATAGCCCTTTACTAAATATCAGAAAGAACGGTAAAAAAATGTTTGTTCTCAAAAAATTTCTGGTACAATTTACCAAAAAATGCAGAATTTTTGGTCGGGAATCTACTTCATGGTGCTATTTGACCATTTCCTTTAGACAGCACACCCTCGCAATATTTATTTATATAAAATACAGCATGAAAATCGTGGCTATAAATTCCACCAAGTTGATAAATAATTTCACAGAAAATATTCCAAGTTCCAAGTCCATTTTGACATGATGACATCTTGCGAAAAGTGCCGAAAATTCATAAAATTTTCAATAGAAATTCTGCAGAATTTTCGGCTGTTACATTTTCAAATCTGACGAATTTCTGTAGAATTCTGCAGAAATTGCCGAGTGAGTACATGCGTGTTCAGCAATGAAATTATCCTGCGATGTTCTTGTTTAATAAATGAAGTATAATAGCATAGAATTCTCTAATTATGTCTTTGTAATCTTCTTTAAAACTTTTATTCTAATTCTACAAAAAAACTTTGTATTATATTTTCGAGACGTTGAACAAATTCAAAAAATCTCCCAATCATCCGAATAACGAAGCGGGCACTGTATTATATATTTTTCGACAGAAATTCACTAAAAAAAACCAAAATCGAAAAAACCTAAATATACTAACTTCACGACGACATTATAATAGAAGGATGTAAGATTCTTGGCTAATTTTCTCAAGACTTCAGATATTCAGGAAAAGAAAATATTTTAGATAAAAAATCACGAATTTCGAACTTTGTGAAATGACTTTTTTTTTGAAAAATATTTTATATTCATTTATTTTTTTCAGCAAGAAGTTCTTTAGAAACACAAAATAGAATATCCAAAGATTGTATATTGTATATTTTGATATAATAAACTACTCTCAATTTTCTAGAAAAGCGTGTAGAATTTTCCGGGTCATATATGACCCTATTGTCGGCAAGGGTAAAGGTTTATAACAGTTTTTCGTGCCAGCAATGTAGATGGGACATTGTTTTTCTTTGTGAAAACCAGGTGGAAAATATCTTGCTCCTGGACATTTCATCTTTTATCTGATGAATTATAATATATTTTGCAATATTTTAGAGTATTCTGCAAGCGTCTCATATTGTGCAATTGTGTTGTGTGTGAATAAATATGTGGATAAGTTTATTTTTGCCAAATACCACTCAAAATATTGTGACAGTGACTGTTCAAGGGATTACCAGGAAGATTCCTTGAACACCAGGAGTACAGTGTTCATCAAGACAATCCAGTTTGCTATGGTTTTGGCCAAATTAATAACGACAAGCAAAAAACTCTTAGAAAGCCCGTGACATAGATTTCGAAAATGTTATGTATACTTCCCTTGCCGACAATAGGGTCATATATGACCCGGGGTTTTTCCGAGTTTTCACGCAATGGAAATTTTTTTTTCCTCTCTGAACTTTTATATTTGATCATAAAGCATTAGGAAAAACACAATTTTACATGAATTCATCTGGTGAATAAAAGTGTGACGCGAAAGAGTTAAGAGAAGTAAGCAAGTTCGTGGCGCGGCCAGAAAACGCGAGACCATCAACGCAAAGGTTATGGGTTCAAGTCTCAGGCCCGCTCTTCATATTTTTCTTTTTTTGTTCTTTTTTTTTCTTTTTTTCTTAGTTTAATACAGATACTTTTCACAGATAATGCATATAAACCAAACAAAATTGTTTTACAATCAAAATTATAGGCAGGAAGCCATTTTATAAAATTGACAATACACAACATTTCCAATACACAACATTGCCAATACACAAGCCTCACAACCATAATGCTCGTGCAAAAATTACCGACCACTATCGTTGTAAATTTTTTTACTGTGTAGAGAGAGAAAATGTAGACGAGTGAGTCGGACTAATGTTAATGACTAATTTTGTCACTAAAAATGCATTTTCATAAATCTTGTTTGAGAGATTGGTAAGTTTCAGAAACTTTAATTTCAACATCTTGAAAAATTGATAAGCTCATGAAGCCTAATTTAAGAAATTTAACCGATTTTCATCCGAAGCTCTCCGATTTCTTTCCGGTAGGAGGTGCTCGTGTTTGTGGTATATTTTAGCACAGTTCTCAATCAGGGCATCCAATAGACATTTTCAAATTTACGCGGGAAGTTTTTAGCAAAGTGCTAAATGCTTGTCTCCACAAACTCTCTAGAATCCTTCGTCTTTTCTGATCATTTGCGCAAATCTGTCTATCTGGCGTATCATAAAATCCAGACCCCTCGCATTTTCCCCCACTTCATGCAGTCAAACAGCGCAAAATTGCTTCAAGACAAGAATTTTCTTCCCAAAAAAACGCATTTCTTTTCGCTTCTCAGAAGGAATTTTTTCTTTCGTTTTCGAAAAAAAAAATGCAGAAGAACGTATTGAAATGCTTAAGAATTTAATTGAATGGTGAATATTGGAGGAAAAACCAGTGGCAAAAACAATGCCTCCAGAGTACATGGCTATAAGAGACAGCAAATAATTGATTCAAGAATTGTTTATCCTTCTTTCTTTCGCCTCTCATCACAAGACTAATTAAACAAAATGGGAAAAACGACAGAACGATATAGGGGGGTACAAAAAAAAAAAGAAATCAATTCTCAGAAAAATCACCAATTGATTTTTCAAACAAGGGGACAAACCACGACTATGGAATTTTCGGTCAAAGATAAAATGCTAAAGAGGACAGAGGAAATGAGACAACGACCAATTCGCCAATACAAAATGCGGAATCGCGAGTCTCAAATGGCGCCTATTTTCAAAAGTCGCTCGGAATTCGCGACGTGAAAGAAGAGCTAAATGAAGGTAAAAAAAAAGGGCCAAAAGGGATGATGTGCAAAAAAATAAAAAAGGAATATGAGAGAAAAAGAGACAATGAAGACGATGAAATGATCAGTGATAAAAAAAACAATGGCGAAGAAAAATTCGCGGAGTGCTCGAATTTACGAAAAAAAACGTTTCAAAAGAATGTCGACGTTCGGGGAGGGTTATTGAAAACCGGAAGTTGATATCTCATATCGCTTGGAGTTTGGTTTAATATTTAAAATTATGTCAATTGGTGTTTGAGGAGAATTATTTTGTAGGATTATCCCCCAAAGGAACGTTTTTTGAACATAAAGGCGGACTTTTCTCGAAAAATTGCACAAGAAGAAAATAAATGTTAACTCGGTACACTCAATCTTGATAAATTTGAAATTATTGAAAAATTAAAAATCAATAAAAACCTTTACTACGACTTTAAATCTTCAGAGAACTTTTGTACTTTTAAAATTTAATTTAAACCTGATCTTGATAAACCTTGTAGATTTTGTAGGCTGAAAACTTGCTAAAGACATCAAGAAAGCTTTTTCCTGAAGTAAATGCCGGGGAATTGCACAAATATTGAAAGGAAAATGCTCTTCAGAGAGTTTCAAACATTTTTCTATAAAGTCTTTTTAAAAAACTCGCAAAAAATTCAATACTGCACCGTTTTTGATTATTTTGGGTAGTGGGAAGCTTGAAATACTCTCCAAGAGTTTTTCTAACCGTGCTATCACACTAGAATTTTTTCAATTTGTAAATTCAATTTAATTTTCAGATGAATTGTTCCTATGCGTTATTTTGCATTAAAAATTATTTGAATTAGTAGATTTTCGCTTATTTATTGATATAAATTAATTCTTGGCCCACCAAAACATGTTTAAGTATGCTAAAATAGCATAAATGTAGTTGCTCAAATTAATTTAAACTCAGCAAATTAAAATGTTAAAATTGCTCAATTATTCCAATTTTATTGTACTTAGGCGATATAGGCACCCTCATTTTCGTTGTTTCTTTCTGCAAATGAGGTACAACTATGTGAACTAGTTCCTCAAATTCTTCAGTAGTCAAACGAAGAAAATAGTTGTGTCCAAAAAAATCACCAGTTGCGATGTCATCATACATTTTTTCAATGAATCCGTGGGCAGATCTCTCTTGGATCCATTTTCTGGCCCACAATCTCTTCCTTTTACCTTGAGACACATTTTTATTAAACATGTATCCTACATAAAGTAGGAAAATTTCTTCCTCATCACTGGACTCACTCATTTATCTAATAATGTAACAAAATCATAAATGACAAAATAAAACAAATTGCAATCTGCGCGGCTTTTTGAATTTTGAAATTTTGAGCAAATTTCTCGCAAAAATGTGTCCTGGCTATGAAAAATTTCAAGTGGTTTTCGCAATTTTAATGCTCAATTTGCTAAATTCAATTTAAAAGTAAATTGTAAAAAATCCTACTGTTATAAACGTAAGGCAACCTTTTAAATTTCTTTGGAAAAAGTTTATCAAAAGCTTCCCTAGTTTTCCCAAAAGTCCTTTTTTGAGGTTTTTAATATTAGATTTTGTGCAACGTTTCGTGAATA
Organism: Phlebotomus papatasi; assembly: GCF_024763615.1. Taxonomy (NCBI): domain Eukaryota; kingdom Metazoa; phylum Arthropoda; class Insecta; order Diptera; family Psychodidae; genus Phlebotomus; species Phlebotomus papatasi. The sequence goes on along the minus strand of NC_077223.1, from coordinate 20,368,373 downwards.
ATCATCATTCAAATTCAGTGATTATTGGTTTTTTTGGAAAGCTCGTAAAATCAAGCAAAACATTCAACAAAAGACATTCATGGAAATAAAAGCGCTTTTCTTAATGACCCTATGGTGATCTAAATCAGGCAAGGTGGAAAACATCCCTTCCCTGCCCGTTCCTCGTTATGTCTAAAGACATCGAAAGTTTTATCTCTCACCGTTTGGCCTCTAATTTCGAAACAAATGTAAAATCGGACAAAAAGCAGGAGAACGTTTTTCTCAAAACTTCAAAATAACAAAATTTTGTCTAAATTCGATCCCTTGGAGTGGTCGAGCATTTGAAATTCAGATTCAATGAATTATATACATTACTCTTTTTATAAGTTCGAGCAAGATAAAAAAAAAGTACGCGGCTATGTGAAAATATTCAAGGAGGATCGATGTCATACCACGCGAGAAAATCCAACCAATGGAATATCAGTAGGAAAATGATAAATTATTGCAAAAATTCTTCCATTGCATGGGATAAAATGACACAAACTATCTTCTGTACAAGAATATTAAGAAAAAAAAGAGTTAAATCAACAGTAAGCAATCGATAATGTTTTTTTAAGGTGCAACTAACAACTCTATTTTTATGTATTTTTTTATAATTTGTCTTTCACTTTATCACTTTCATTCCCAAGTGGAAAATGGGGGGAAAAAGTTTAACAACTAGGCAAAAGTTCCAAGAAAGGAGATCAATTATACTTTTACCTCCTTTAGTTGTATTTCAATTTCTTGTAAATCCAGTTCATCTTCTTCGTAAATTTGTAATGTCCAGAAGAAAAATACTAGAAAACTTTGTACTAGCTATGTTACTTTAAAGAAAAAATACGTTTTTGTCGAAAAATAGAACTTTGAAGAACCGAGGTTTACTTATACAAATTAAATTGTGGTCAAATGTAGAAATTAAAAGTGATGATGATGTTTTTTCTCAAGTTTTATTTGCAACACTATGTAAAGAATAAAATGGTATGTTTGCAAGTTAATTTCGCATTGTTTGGATGAAGTAGGGTAAGTGCTCATAATTTTGTCCAGTTTCTTATTTTGGACACTTTGAAGATAACATTGGACACTAAAAATAATTTGATTAAAATGATGGATTTTTATTCCAATATTTGATGAAAAATGAATTCTATCTAAATATTTGTTCTTTTTGGAAGATTTTAACCTTAAATACGTTAAATTTTGAATATGATTTGAGTTAAAATTGCTTTGTTGAAAATTCAGTGTGAGCAATTGCTTACGAGAAATATGGCAGAACTTCGTGGCTTACTTCAGTCTTATTTAGTTTTGGTGAAGTACTAACAAAGTTTGTTCGCTGTTTTTGAGTGATATTATTGAATATTCATTGAATATTGTGTTGATTCACGTTACTGATGATTTGTACATTTGACCTGAAGTGAGATTTGCCTCGTGAATTTGATTTTTCGTGTGAAAAATGGGAAATTTTTTAAGACATTCACCAGTGAGGTGATGATTCTTATTTTGGACAGGTGTTTTTCTCACGAAATTTCGTGAAGTTTTAGCTTTTGTGATGACTAGGTTGGACAAATGCCTGGAGAAACAAAGGAGCATCATCTCTACGAAAGAGATGCAGTGAGAAATGCCTTGAAAGGCTCCCGGAAAGGTCAGGGAATCAGCGAATCCGCACGTACTTGGAGTACCGAAGTCAACTCACTTTAATGAATGATATGGAAAGTTTCTGGGCTTCTGTGACATTCTACGTTTCCCTTACATGACCAGGAAGAGGACTTGGTAAGATTGGTTCATAAAATGAAGAACAATGGGCATCCTGTTGAGGCGGATTATCTGTCCAAATTTACAGACAAGTTGTAAAAATTAATAACCAAGTTGTCCAAAATAAGAGTCAAATTCACCTCTACATATCAATTCATTTTTAAACATATTAAAACTAATTTTAGTAAAAATGAGATGATAAATAGCTTGCCAAGTTTCTAAACAATCCTTCTGAAAAGAGAGTAACAAAAAAAGTCAATTAGTATTGAAAATATCGCACTTCAAACTTGGGATATCGATGCTTATATGCAGACTGTCCAAAATTATAAGCACTTCCCCTAATTCATTTTTTCATAAGAATGTAAAATTCACAAGTTTGGGTATTCTACGGAGTTTTTACATATTTCACTACTTCTTTTATGCTGACAAGGTCTTACCTTTTTGATAAATTTTATCAAAGTAATTTGTGCGCCAGATTTATCAATAAAATGCATAAATTGGTACGATATTATAAATTAAATTTAAATTATCTGTTTATAATAAATTAGAAAAAAAACAGTTCAGATAGAATACATATGTAAAGACCTTTCAAACAAGATTAATTTTCTACAAAAAGGTTTTAAATTACGCTTTTAAAGTCAATTAAGAATTTAAATATTAAAGAGAATTGAGAGAGAAAGTTCTATAACATGCTGGTTTGTTGCAACCTTGCAAATATCGTGTTTTAAATATTTTTCTTAACAATTTGGTATTAAGTAGTTTTGGATATTTTTATGCCCAGGGCACAATAATTTTTGTTTGTAAACATGTTTTCAAAATTTCTTATGAGAGAGAGCAAGATGACTAGATCTAGATCTCACTCACTCTTATTAAAATGTCAAAAACATGTTTACTAAACAAAAGAAAAAGTCAGAACAATGGACCTGAAAAACGTTTTTATTCACGTTTATTTGAAATTGATGAAAAACCAGCTTAATTCGGTAATTAAGTAAGTAAATATAAGATGAGCACAGCTTAGTTTAGAAGGTTTTCTTTTGAGAAAAGCGTTAAAAGGGCAACAAGTAACACAAAACGCTATAATGGTGCTATTCCAATGAAAAATTAACATGTTTTTAGAACTAAACTGTTCCCAAGTTCTTCTACTTAATTATCGACTTTTCTTATTTTGGTTCCTGTCTCGACTGTTTTCTCCAGTCTCTGCTGTGTTCTAAAACCATCAAACACTAGTCAATAAAGCACAAATGCTGAAATAAACATGTCCATTTTTCACTGAAATAGCACCCTAAGACATCTTTTAAAATTCAAAGTTTACATTAGATAGATTTTAATTAATTTATTTTTATCATTTTTGAAAAAAATACATTACAAAACTTGTATATATTTCATTGTAAGAAATTCTGAAAGATATTTGTTGAGATTTTGTTTAAAGTTTGTCAAAAGGATGTTACTCCGCCGATTTGGAAAAAAAACTGCTTTACAAAATTTTTCCTTCAGAGGAGTATAAAAGATTCTTATCTGTTTTCTCGGATTATTACTGTTCACACTCAAAGAGAGAGTAGTTATTATAATCTACTTTTTCCAACTTGTCACCGGCCTAGACTAGAGTATAAAATGGTGAAAGATATCGATAGGTCTTCAGTGACCCACCATAAAAGTTAAAATAATCTCCAGACGTTTTCTACTTTCGCCTCTATCTTCTCCTTTCCCTCCAAAGTATGACCAAAAAATATTTCGATATCGAATTTTCAAAGGTCAAAGCTACACCACTTCAGTAGGTCTACTTCTTAACATATTTGCGTTAATTAGGATTTTTTTTTGAAAGGCTTTGAAAGGTTTAACCCGGCAGCATTGGTTTCAATCGGCAATGGCAATGAATCGGTAAAGTAGGGGAGACTAGGGCAAAACCTGTCAAAACGCATATTTAATTTTTCACGAGCTCTGAGAAAACTTAAAGTTTTATAATGAGCATAATTTTATAAGAAATTTACTGCTCTAAAACATTGCAGAAGACTATTTTTCTCTATCTCGAAAGAAATGTGATTTTCCAATCATTTTCTAAAAGTCGATTTTGTGGAGATTCTCAAAATTGTTGGGGCAAATTTTGTCAGTCTTCAGATAATTTGTGACGTTTTACTCTCGCAAAAGTTAAAAATATCAAATAGACATATTTTTATAGGAAATTTATTCCTCTACAACTTTGTCGAAGATAATTTTTCTCTATCTTAATAAGAAATGTGCTAATCATTCAATTCAGCTAATCAGTATTGATATTTTTTGTAAGCCAAATATTCCAAAAGTAGGGCTCAAAATTTCATTATTTTTTATTTTATATAAATGATATACTCGAATCCCTTGAAACTTTGTAAGTTTAAGAAGATTCATGAAGGCTATCTTTAATAAAAATTTCAAGTCTTACCGTGGTATCACACTAGAGAATTACACATTAAAATGTCAATGTAATTCAATATTAATTGTTGCTGATATGTGTCCTAATGTGCAACAATCCACGTTCCATCGTGATATTGAGCAATTCTAGCAATGTGTCCTGACTAAATAAATAATTTCGAGAGGCTCATGAAGTTTTAATGAGCAACTTTCACCTTTAACTTCAATGTGAAATTCTCTAGTGTGATAACTCCCTTGGTCTCTTTTATTTTAGAAAATAGTGCATATTGAAATTTTCGTTTTGACAAATTTTGCCCCAGTCTCCTCTACTACTAAAAAATAATAGTATTCCCAAATGGAAGTTTATTTCATCGTTTTAACTTTAACCACTGGGATAGGCTCCTATTTATTCATTAATTAGCGTAAATGTTCCTGTGCTTTCAATCTCTATTAAATTAATCATTTTAATCTTCAATTGAACATTAATGAGGCTTTTCAAGTTTAAATAAGATGCAAAGTTCTTCTGTTTAATGTTAGGGGCGCTTTAGTCGCTTTCTTTGCTTACAATGTCAAAATTTACAATCCCAGCGAGCACCAACCGCTTACTGATTTCAATTCAGTGCTGAATACATTTGTATTTTCAGCTGAATTCTGGGGTGGAATGATAACTTTTCGACACTATCGAATCGATAATATCGATAAATCTATGTTAGATTAAGTGGATGTCGACTTTTTACGCATTGTTGGGCTATTTATTGAGACATTCTTAAAACAATGTGACTATTGATAAATATTTGTTACAGGAAGAGCAGCTATCCCTTAAATTTTTTCAGAATCGACAGTCGATAGTATCGAAAGTAAGTTATCAGTGCCATTTCCAACTAATTGGTTAGCACTTTTTGTTGGAGAACTGCTGACCGGTCAGCATATTTTTGCTGATAGATTCAGCAAAAATATTCTGAACTGAAAACGCTGCCTTTTTCAGCTAACTGTGCTCACTGGGATGTTTACCATGATACTTATGCCTTATTGGGATTTAAAATGAAATTATTCATGAAATTGCTTTTGGAATCTAACTAAAAAGCAAATGCATTGAGTTTTATTTAATCAATTGTCTCAGTTCACGACCTCAATTAGGGAAAGTCACCCATGAATTGATGGAATGGATGGGTGTTTAAAGTTCCTCAAGTTGCCAATTGGCATCAAATTTCTCTCACTGAACAAGGCGAAATCTTCTCATTTTTTTTTTTGGTTCTTCCCCAGACCAAGAATTGTTTGTTGTCTTGAAAGATTTTTTTTCTTAGTCCAAATGAATAGGGGAGCCGAGAGAGAGAGTATTTCGTTTTGGAGTCAAGAATGAAATATCATTTTGAGTGTATGGCTGTGGCAGGATCATTTGGACAAACTGAGTCCTTGTCACGCGCATCACCAATTGCTCAAATCGATTTTTATCTCTTCTTTTGTGTATGTCCCGAAAAAAAAGGATGCTTCAGAGGGGCAAAGAATGTCCACGGGAGGAATATAACAAAAGAAAAAGAGAGATATTAAAATTTCATTTGGTGATGAAAGTTGGTTGATCGAAGAAATGCCTTTTTTTCGCTGTTTTATGCAAAAGTTTGTTCAAGAAGAATTATTTAGAAGATATTCTGCAACATTGAGACTTTGTGATATTGATTCCCGAAGGAGGGTTATATTGCAAAATTTCTTTGAGTAAATCCCTGTATATCAACCACACCCCCACAATTGACGCCTTTTATTCTTTCAGTGAATTTTCTCTTTTGGAGATTTTCCCCAAATCGATACGTCTCTTTGGCATTTACTTCAGCCATTCCATCTCACCATTTAAGTTGCTGATCTAGCTTTTTCTTCCCACACAATTTTCTTAACCTTGTAATATGCAAATTTCACGGAGATTTCTTTGATTTCGTTTATTACTTTCTATATTACATGGAATATTTTGTGAAGGAGAATTGCACTTAAGAGTTTCATTAAGGAAAGTGTATTACACCTAGTATCACAGTACAGAATTTCAAACTAAAATTTTAAGACTTATTAGAGATTGATTATTTAGTTATTAAAAGGTAGACGACAACCATAATAATTCGTGTGAATATAGATTAAAATAGCGCAAAGAGCGTAAATATAATTGCTCATTAATTTAACAATTCAATAAGAATTGTGCAAATTAATGAGCAAAATTTGCTCATTAATTTGTCATTGAAACTACTAACTTGCAATGAATTCGAGTAATTTCTGCGCCACGATTTTCACACCGTTTCTTTATTCATGATTAAATTGTGATTAAAAAAAGGTACTTTATTGCATTTCCGTGGTATACTTTTGTTCAGTAAAATCACATATTTTCACTGAAATGACTAAATTCCGCGCGTCAGACATTGAGCAATTCTAGCAGATGTGTCTTGACTCATTGAGAAATTTCTAGTGGATTTAGAAGTTTTACTGATCAAACATAGAATTTTATAGCAAAATTTTGCAGTGCGATATCTTCATTAATGGATTTACTTCAGTAAATTTAGTGCACTCTACAAGAAACACAATGAAATAAGCAAGGGAGGTAGACAAAGTAGACTACCAAATCTTAATGTCACCGTTTATATCAAATTTACTATTTTTATTGGAATTAAAAAACATATCAAAAAAAAAAAATAAAATTAAAAATTAATAGATTAAAATTCTTTGAAAACAATTTAAATATAACAAACTTTTGGTTTGGCAAGCAAAATTTTTAGACGTGTATTATTATATAACATTGATGGACGATCTGAACACTTTATATTCTAGGAAACTTCAATTGACTTGAAGGGAATTTAAAGCCGATTTTATGAACAGTTTTTTCCACACAAGCGTAGGAGGAAGTGGGGCACCTTCGAAATTTTACCTATTTTTAAATATAATTGAGTCTTATCGTGAAATAATTTAGCTTCTCAATCTGTTTGTGCAACTAAATTATATCACAATAAGGCTCAATTTTATTTAAAAATAGGTGAAAAATCACAATTTCAAAGGTACCCCACTTTTAAAGATACCCCACTTTCCTCTAAGCAATTTGTTTCAATATGGAGATAAATTGCTCCAGTGTGCAGAGCACATTAATGAGTCAGTATTCCTTATCAATATTAATTTCAATATCAATAAAATCGGCTTTGACTTTGCTTCAAGTCAACAGAAGTTTTCTGGAATTAAAAGTGTTCGAATAGTATCCATAATGTACGTTTAGAAATTTCGCTTGCGAGAAAACCTAGTTCTTGCACAAACAAAATATTGCTCAATTTTACAAAAAAAAAGTGAAAAACTATCTTCAGAGATTGATTTAAAGATTCAAAACTTAATATTTATTTCAAAATTGAGGAGTCTACTTGTAATTTAACAAAATATAAAATCTCTGCAAAAGAGAGGGGGAAATGGGGCACCTTTGAATTGGGGAACTTTTGAAAATGGGTTGTTTTCTCCTATTTTTAAATGGAATTGAGCCTTATCATAATGTAATTTAGTTTCGCAATTGATTTTTGGAACTAAATTATATTATGATAAAGTCCTGTTTCATTTAAAAATAGGAGAAAATAGCCCAATTTCGAAGCTACCCAATGCAAACACTGAGAGAAATCCGAAAAAGTTAAAATAACATTCCGGAAATGTTAATTTTACCCTGCAATATTGATCCAAAATCGGTGTAAATATTACCCTTTTTAGGTGTATTGAAGGTCAAAGTTACCGTTTTTCATGGTTATTTTACCCTTAAAAAGGTGTAAAATTAACATTAAAAATGTTGATATATTTTTACACCTAAAAAGCGTTAAAGTTACGAGGAAAAAAAGTTAATCGCACCCTCCTTTTTTTCTCAGTGAAGATGCTTAGAGAATATAAAAAGTTCTTGAATACATTGAATACATTTCAAATCGCGGAAAAAATTTCTTTTATCGATAAATTTTCAGATTGATCAGTAAATATAATAATTCAAAATGGTCAGTAAAAAAAATCTACTTTGGTTAGTTAAAAAGTGAAAAATGCCAAGATGGTTTAAAAGTTTTCAATTTTCGCTATGTCAAGAATATTTCACTATTTTTGCATAGTTAAAATTGCTGATTTACATTTACTAAAAAAACTGTTTTTACTGATTTTTTTTGAATACTGCCCAATCTGCTGCAGCTTTAAAAAAATTAATTTGCTCAACTTAGATCTTAATGTCTCCAGCATACCTTTTAGATCACACAATTTTCGTGAAATCAAAATTTACATCCCTCTCTTTCCCAAAAGTTTTGCATATAGGGGAGACTGGGGAGGTTTGGGACAGGTGTAATGTGGGACAAGGCGATTTTTTAATTAATTTTTCAAGTAAATGGGATTTAACCACTACTCAATCGTAGGCAATATTAAGATGTACATATCTTGACTAACAGAATGGATATCCTCAGTTTTATTGTTTTAATATTCTATGAACACTTTTTTTTTTAAATTGATAAAAATAGTATATTTTTGATTTATGAATTTTGCTCTTTGTATTTTATATCAGCGATATATAATTAAAACTTTTTTATCTCAGCAGTGTAATCTGGGAACATATTTTTATAAAAGTTTCAGAGATTATACGCTCTTGTTTTTTACTTAAAGGTTTTAAATACCAAAACTACACACTTACGGTACTCAGAAAAATCAAAGTCGCTAACTTTGTCTCTTTGATCAGAATGTTCTGAGTATCCCCCCATAAGTTGATCCAAGGAATCCAAATGTCACTTCAATTTCATCCCCACGTCTATCCTTCCCCTCCAGAAACCACTCTTTTAGGAATATCTTACGAACCAGACCATCGATGCATTTCATTTTTGGATATGTTTTAGAGAATGTCCTAGCGGACATTTCATCTATACATCTCAAAGACGTCCGACCTCTTCTTCTTGCACATGCTAATAATCTGTTCAGAAGAGCAGAATTTCTTATGATCAATTTTCTGACCAAAGAGACAAAGTTAGCGATTTTTGTTGTTCTGAGTACCCCCCAAAAGTCAATCTAACGAATCGAAACAACACATGCATTTGCCTTTCATCCCACTCCTTCTCCTCCAGAAACCACTCTTTTGGGAATATCTCAAGAAATAAACCATCGATCCTTTCCATTTTTGGATGTGTTTTTGACATGGTCAAGGCGGACATTTTGTCCTCAGACACCAATATCATCCAGAAATTTCTTCTTGAAATTTCCAAGGCCAATGAATAAACTGCGTAACTGTGTTATCACACTTGAACATTAAAATTTTAATATGATTCACATTAATTGTCTTTGGTGAGAGTCCAACTGTGTAATTTGTGTGTTTGAATCATTTTATATTCAAAATTTGATCTATTTGTTGATAAAAAGGTAGACTTGGCCCGCAAAATTTGATATATATTGATTTATAACATTAATGCGAAAAATTAATGAGATTTTCTCTTAAATTTTTTAATGTGAAAAATATTTATGCTTTAGGTAAATTTAGACTTATTTTTGCAGGCCAAATCCACTTCTTTATCAATAAATAGAAAAACCCCAAATATTAAGTGACTCAAAGACACAAATAACATATTTGGACGCTCACAAGCGACAATTAATGTAAATCACATTAAAATTTTAATGTGCAAGTGTGATAACGCCGTAAGAAAGTGCATTTTTAACGGATTTAGACAGGATGTGGTTTATTTAATAGATCTTAAAATTTTTTACAAGCTTAATCAATTTTTACTTGGTTAAGTCAGGAGAAGCGTTAACAAGTCAATGGAGAGCGTAATTTCTCAGTTGATTAGAACAAGTTATCTGAGATCCTTTGGAATTTCTTTTATATGCATTATCAAAGTTTTGGATACCATTGATTTTTTTCGTTCTATTTTCTATAATTTATGAAACTAAAAATTGTATCTGCTTCATTGACATACAAAGAGAAGGATAGAGAGGATTTATGTATAAACCGCCTCGTGCAGTTCAGTGCTTTGTAATGTAATGTAACAAAATCTAATTATAGTCATACAGTAATTATAAATAATAAAATAACCTAATGAAATTGTTTTTAATCTGTTTGAACTTTGATAAATGTGTATTGAGCAAATAAAATTATAAATGATTATCCACATTTAAAGAGGTAATTGAAGCCGCAAATAAAATCGATATTGAATGGTCTGAAGGAAAATATTGTGGTTTTAGAAGGAAAAATCATATCCCTCCCCATAATGCCTTGTTCAAGGTTCAATTGAGGAATCAATTATTCTGTCCAGCATAAAATTGTGTCATTGTGTGAAATTTGCCTTTTCTGCCCCATTAAACGGGTCAATTTTTCTCTTCGCATTTCTCATGTTGTACATAATGTATAAAAGAAAATTTGGGGTCGTCTAAAATAAGCATGTGTCGTGGATGTTTAGCGTGCTAGTTGCAATATTCCGGGAGTATGATGGAAGAATCGCCACCCCCTCGAGGTACAATTCTATTCAATGGCATTTTTGAAAGAAAATTGAGACAAATGCACAATTGCATGAGTCACATTCATTTTCACTCCCCAGAAAACAATTTAGAGATCACCCTCGGCGCAAAAAAAAAAGAAAATTCTGCTCTTCAAAAGTGTTGAAATTTTTTTTTTGGCGCGAGAGTGTGACTTTTTCATCGCGTTCCATTTGGTGAATTAATGACAAAATCATAAGCGTAAAATAGAATCAGTATAAAGAAGTGGAAATTGATAGATCATCAAAGACATAAGGTGTGGAAGTATTTTGTTGGGTGGTGCAGAAAATTACTCACTTTTTTTTTGACATCCCCCTTCTAGGACATGGTTTCCCTCCCGCCATCAAAGTAGAATTTTTCTATTCCATCGGAAAGCCACTTATCTTTAACACCATGTAATAGGTTTACATTTTCTCCTCTGCACTGTCGAATTTTTATTGTCTGTCTTTTTTTTATTATGTCTCACGAGCTACCATATAATGTATGAAAATGCATATTTTGGTGTATCACATAAATGGCTTTAGGTGTGGCTTCCGTTTAATACCTACTTAATTATAATATAGAACTGAGAAGAAGGTTGAAAAAGTGTATAAATTTCAGGAGGGGTGACCTGTTGGGAATCGGTGACAAAAAGGTCTGCTTCACGCTTCAATATCATTCAATATTTTGACAATAAATTATTATTTTAACCTCTTGTGTCATTTTCTTACTATTTGGGTAATTTTATGATGGTTCAGTTTGTCTCTGTATAATTAGATGTGAAAATTAACTGGGACCATTAACTACCTCTTCCGGTTGAAAAATTTTCATAGTATTATTAACTTGCCAAAATCTTTTAGGGTATAATAGTTGAATTTCGAATTTGATTCGTAATGCTGCAATCACACTGTTCCGATCTTATTTCACTCATTTATTTCATTTCTCATTGTAAATTTAAATCTAAATCCAAATCAAAATTTGATTTTGATTTATTAACCTGTCAAAACCTGCAGGTATCAAATGACAACCCACCCAAGCAGCACATCTTAGTTATTTAACTGTTGGATAACGTTATTATAACTTGTTTAGTTGAAATAACGGTATTTTGACGTTGGCACAACAATAATTTCTGATTAAGTTGTTTTGTGCTGCTTAAGCAATAATAACAAAAAGTAAATAAGTAAATAACATGAAAAGTAAAAGTAAATAACATGAAGCAAGTGTAAATTATTAATATTCAGTAACCTAATGATTTAGTCGGTAAACTAGAATTTTTTAACGGCCAACCTAATTTCACTATGTTTGTGTTCAATTAACTTTTTTCTTCCAAAAGTTAGAAAATTACTCTAACATTCAAATAAAGAAAATTATTATCAATTCGACATTTTTGGCAAATTATTTTCATAGCAATTTTACTAATTTTAATGATTCCGACTGCGATACATCTTTTAGAGCAGGATGTTTTATAAAATCAAAATTCACATTCTTTTCTTTCTTGGTTTTGCATATGGCTATCCAAGCCACACGTGGCACTGTTTCACACGATTCTTCTTCTTCTTTTGAAAGTCATAACAAATCTAATATAATGGACTCCAATTTTGAGTGTGAAATAGTAGGATAGACGTAGGGGAGATCGGGGAGATTTGGTACACTTTTTCATGTTTTAAATTTGAAATATTATTCCAAAAAATCGCGATAGTGTATTATAACAATTTTATGCGGTCTATATGAAACTTAGGGGAAACTGGAGCACCACAAAACACGGGGTTGCACCAAACACTGAGATTTTTTAATCCGATATTCGACTTCAGAGGACAAGACTTATAGAAATTTATAGACGCTATAGGAATGCTTGTTCACTGAAGAAATGATAGGGATAGTTCAAGTAGTTTAGAAATATTATATTATCAGTTCAATAATAAAGGAAAAGTTGACTCTATCGGAGTTCCTAGAGTAAAAAAAAAATAACTGTTGACTCTATTGGAGATTGACTCTATCGAGGTCCCACTGTATATCAATATTATTTTTTATTGAAAAGGCTTGGGGCACCATTAGGTTTTCAAATACAAAATCATGTAAAACATACAAGATCCTTGTTTATAAAAAGATACAATAATTAAGATTCATATACCGAAGTTCGTATTATAAATTGTGATTTTCTAATTTATTAGTTTTTTTGCAAGGAAAATTTATTGTTTTTTTCCTCAAATTTCACACACAATATATTTGTCAAAGTAATTGACATGATGATCTTGTTGCAATGTTTGTCCACATGAAGAGATACAATTTGGTCGAAAATAAAAATTGTCCTTCAGGACAATTAAGGGGTCCGCATGAGTCATAGGACATTATCTCAATTTGTGGGTGGTGTGGGTAGCGATAATAAATATGTTTTCGGAAGTTGGAGTGTGAGTTGATGACTCCTGGGTGAGTTAGAATGTTGTCCTGTAAATTGTATAGAGAGGGGTTGCATGTGAGTTTGGTGTATTGCAACAACAACGGATGATTTAGCACGAGTTTGGTGTTTGGAGGAAAATATCAGCAATGCACTCAAACCCTCCCACCACGCACTTTTCCACCCAAATGTATCTATTTTGGGTGTTATACGATTTTCTAAGTGCCATGTGCCATGACCATAATAGTTTAACTCTACGCGGGTTCTTTTAGCACTGAGGATGTGCGTGAATTTTCGTCGCAAATGGGTGCAACAAAAAGGGTGCAACGCTTCATTAAATTTATTTGCCAAATTGAATGAACCACGGGGAAAGATGCCTCAGCTAACCCAGTGAAATAAAAGATCCAGAGGACAATTGATAAGATACACTCTCTTTCTTTTTTAGGGGAATGGGAAGGAAAAAGTGTCAATTGCGTTGCGTAAGGCAATGTTATTAAACAAATTGAAGTCAATGGGGAGTATATCGGAAGGAAGTTGCAAAGATATCACGTGGCTTTCTCAATGATGCCTTTCCCGCGCATTTGTTCACAATTTTTACTGACGGGAAAAGGGATTCTCTCTTTTGAAATTTATCCTCTCAGCGGAAAACCAAATCCGATTCACGCAGTTCTTTCAGTTCCTTTTATAAGTGGATTGGGAGAAATTTCGGATGAAAATGCATTTGCATCTTTACACCAAATTTCCGTTGTGCTGATGGTCGTAAATAATAATAGCATGCTCTTAGTACAAACTTCTAACAATTGATCATAATAAAATTTGAATTGAACTATAGTTTATTCGAAATGTTATTGATATGCTCTCAGCAGAATTTGATTTTGGTAATTTGTAGGAAAACAATAAAGAAACCATAAAGGAGCATTTAACCTAAAATTGGAAATAGTTATAAAACAATTCGATATCAGATGTTTTATTACCTAATTGCATTGATTTTCAATTGTATTTAAATCTTAAGTAGAAATATTTCTGAACGTTCAATATTTAAGGGTACATTAACGACTTTACGCAACTTTGGTTGAATTGGTTTATTTTCCCTACTAATTTATACAAAGGAGACATAAAATTAGCATTCAATATTGGCATCAAAGGAAAGTAGAGTAAGGATTTCCTAAAAAAAAATAGTTTAATAAAAATATTCTCCCATAGGGTAGGGCTCATAATTTTGACCAGTCTGCTTATAAGCATCGATGTTCAAAATGTTGTTTACCAGTTTGACAAAAGTTTTTCTCACATTTTTTATGAAAAACACCTTTTGACAAACTTTTAGAAAATCCAGTTGGTCGACGATTTCACAAACTTTTCTTGTTGTTTCACAAAATATTTTACTACTCGAACTCAAAGAGAGAGCAGTTATATAATTGTCTTTTTTTCAACTTTTCGCTGTTCTGGAGCTTAAACGGTAAGAGATATCGACTTCCAGTCTTAGATGAACCCCCAAAAAAAAAAAACAATATCTCTCGACGTTTTTTCCCCTCCCCATCGTATTAACCCCTCTACCCCCTCCAGAACCATGTTTTTTCGGTTTTTCTCAAAATTGGTCCAAGCTTTTTCAATGATTTTCGGATATGTTTTAGAGGTAGTCCAGGCGAATATTTCGCTCAAACATACCTATGACCGGAAAATTCGCCATTTTGAATTAGTGAAGGTCAAAGGTCAACTACTTTGGAGGGCCCATTTTTCAACCGATTTGGTTAAATTTGGATTTTTTCGAAAGGTATTGAAATTTTGAACCCGGATGTATCGATCTTTATCGGTAATGAATCGGTTAAGTACCGATTTTGAATAATTTTTTCGGAATTTTTTTACTTGATCTTAAATTTGTTCTCGAGCTAGAGGTCAAACGGTAAGAGATATCGACTTCCGGTCTTCGATGACCCTCAATAAAAAAAAACAATATCTAGATGTTTCTCCCCTTTTTCCCCTATTCCCCTCTCCACTCCTAAAAACATGTTTGTTCGGTTTTCCTGTTTTTTTTCCGGATCAAACATTCCTGTGACCGGAAAATTCGCCATTTTGAATTATTGAAGGTCAAAGGTTAAGCATTTTGGAAGGCTCATTTTTCACCCCATTTGGCTAAATTTGGATTTTTTGGAGAGGTATTGCAATTTCGAACCCGGCTGCAGCGGTCTTCATCGGTAGTGAGTCGGTTAAGTACCGATTTTTTGATTTTCAAATGCTCTTGTGATTTATCAATCAATTTGATCTCAGGAGATCAGTAATACCAAAAGATCATGCAAAAAAAAACTAATTCATGGTGAGCTCTATCTCGTGACGTGAGTTCGAGCATTTCGCAAAGCTGGGACGTTTTGCCATCTCTTTTTTTCAGAGTAGTGAGTGGTTTACTTCTTAGATAACAATTGCCTGCTATCTGTTATAATCGTTATAATCTACCCTAAGGCATCTTCTATACGAGGGAACTTCGAAATGCATCCGATAGTGCTATACATTAGTGAGTCTCGGGAAATCTCCCTTAGTCAGTAATTCGTTCCTAAGATAAGTAATCTCCACTCTTTGTTATTAGTTGCCCAAGTGTGCCCTGACTAAAATAGAACGTCTGACGCCCTGCCTAATTCCGAAACGTTTAGAACTTCAGTCACTCGGCATTTGAATTATATTTTTTTAAACGAGAACTTGAATTTTCTTTTAAGAAATACTACGCTTTAGTGAAATTTTGTTTGTCGAACAGATTCAAATAGCTCTTGAAAAAAAATAATAAATGATTTATAAAATCGGTTGAATGTCAAAACATTCGAACATAAACAAACGGAGCTTTCTAAGAGGAAGATTTTGTACGCCGAAAGCTAGGCTGAAATGCACCGGGCAAAAGCTGCGCATATTGGGGAACTTTTATTTCGAAATGGAGGTTTCGAATTAAAATTCTCTCGTTTAGATTATAAATATCTTTTTGCAAATTTTAAGCTAATTTTAGACAAAAGTAGGGTAAAATTTAAAAAGGCAGACACTTAAGAAACAGCTTAACTTCAAATGTATTTACGGGTTAAAGTCGTCTTTCATTGTCCGACTTACAGTGTATCCGACTTTCTACAATGTCCGACTTTTAGAAAATCATCCTGTGAAAATCCGAATCCAGAGAAATAAACATTTTATTTCAAAAGGCAGTACAGGCCCTAATTCACCCAACTTTAAGGTTTTGACCTAGTTTTGACCATTTTGACTTTTATCATCATCATCATCAGCATTTTCAACCACTTATCCCTATTGGGGTCGCGGGCCCATGACACCCAAATTAGCGGCCCACGCTTGTCGATTCTCCGTCACTTCAGGAAGATGTTCGGGTTCGATCCTAAGGCGTTCCAAGGCAAGATTCTGAATTTGATTCAACCACCTTGTCCTAGGTCTGCCTCGAGGTCGACGCCTTCTCAAAATGGCTTGCATAGCTTTTCTGGGGAATGATTTTTGACTGTAATCATAATTTTGACTTTTATAGTAAAGTGTGCTAATCCGGGCGCTTCGCTATCTGGATCGTTTATGACTAATCCACTTAAAATAATATATTTATTTTTATTTCCGTAATATAGTCACTACAGTAACATAATATAACAATTCAAGTTTTAGAAAAAGCAAAAAAATATTTTTATCAATTTTTTATGATAAAACTTGTAAAAGATTGTTAAAATTAAGTGATTTCAATAAAAATCACTTACGCAGACCCAAGGCGAATCATTTGAGTCAGTAGCAATTTGCAAATCAGTGCTGCAATGTCATGTTTTACTTACGTAGATCGGCACTTTTGTCATCTTCAATTATCGTCAATGAGACCTCTTAAATTAAAAGGTACGGACGAGATAATTTCCTAAATGATCATCCATGGTGCGATGATGTGATTGATTTTCTTCCGAGAATGAAGTTGCTATAAGGAGGTGGAATAAAAAAAATGAAACAAGTAAATTCTCCATGAAATTATTGAATATATACATACTTTCCATCACTTAATACTCCTTTGCACACGATCATTTCAACTGGCAAGTTTCTCTAATGTGTCCAAGAGACACTCATTTATTTTAATAATATGTCATCAATACTTTTCTTACGTGTAGGCATACCTATATGTTACCTTTTTTCTAAGAATTACACCCTATAACGGCTATTTTTTTTGTCTTTCTTCATTCGTTACTTTCTTGGGATGTCTCTCACAGAGTTGCGTTGTTGGCCTCCTGTGTTATAAAACCATCCATTTCGTAATTTATTATTATTCGCTATTGAAGTCAAACAATGCATGTCATTTGCTTGTCACTAATAACCGTCCACGCTTTTCTAAATTCAATGGCCACAATTTGTTGAAATCAACCACCGTAATAGCCGCACAGACACTCATTTCCACAAACACTCGCAATATATTAGTTTTTGGTGTATCGTGCACAGAGGAAGAATGAGAGTATAATTTTATTATATTGTATCGCAAAAGACGTCAACGACGACGCATGGGAAAACATACCACAAAACTTATGAACGCTCCAGAGAGCACATCAACATCACGCATTTATTTGTTCACTTAACCAGCAATCAATAATTATTCTAATTATAGTATTTGATATGACAATTTTGGTTGTTCCACTTCAAACTTATGTGACTTTTGTTTTACAAATTGGTTCTTCATTCTAACAAAACTGCTAACATTGTCATTTTCATGAACTATTTTAGCTACAACTGAAATTAATCTATATTTACTCAAGATTTGTAAATCTTTAAGAGTGAGCTACATTCATAAGGATCTAAAGAACTAAAAGACAGATTCTGTACACCAGTGATAATTGTCAGAAGAAAAATCTGGTGAGAATAGTCATGAGCTAAAATATAGGGGAGAGTCACCATGTTTTAGACGTTGTGGATTCTTCTCTGATTATTTAAACAAATGTGACAAAAACACTTCGAAAACATCGACGATATCGAGATGTTTCATGACCAAAAGGCTGGATAGTGGGAGGTGGGGCTACATTGTTATACGATTTTTCCGAATATTTCTAAATAAAGGTAGACTTTAAAATTATTTTATTTAGATCCACAGTTGTCTTGTCTATCCAAATTACATCATCTTAAAACCCAGTTTCATTTAAAAATATTCGAAAAAATCGTATAACAATGTAGCCCCACTTCCCTCTATTCTGAGTTTTGTACTTTAAAATCTACATACTATTTTTTAAAAAGACAGATGCAACCGGGTTCTAAATTTCAATATCTGTCCAAAAAATCTAAATTTAACCAAATTAGTTGAAAAAAGAGCCCTCCAAAGTGATTGACTTTTAACCTTCAATAATTCAAAATGGCGAATTTTCCGGTCATAGGTATGTTTGGACGAAATGTTCGCCTGGACTACCTCTAAAACATATCCGAAAATCATTGAAAAAATGATGAAAATAGTATGTTTTTGGTGTCACAGTTTTCGTCTTTGTATTAATATTAATGACAAATAAACTTTGTTATATCACGAGCTTTCTAATGGCCTCTACATACTAGAGAAATTTATGTCCATATTGAAGCAAATTCCCTACGCTTGTGTAGGAAAAATTCTTCAATATGGACATAAATTTCTGTAGTTAGGGTAAAATGAGGTAATTTGGAACCATTTACAATTTGGGACATTTGAGATTTTCTTACTGTTTTAGAGATTCAAAAGGAAGAAAAGTTGTTTCTGTTCTTCTTAATCGTATTTTTCTTCTATTTCGCGGTCTTTGCTTTCTCTTTGCTCATCTGAAACAGTGAGAGTCTCAAATGTTTCAAATTATAAATGGTTCCAAATTACCTAATTTTACCCTAGTGTATAGAAGCCATAAGTTCCTTGAAAAAATATTTTTGAGAAAGTTACAGTAATTATCCTTTATGGTTTTTTATTTAAACATTATTAATAAGAAAATTACACGAACAGATGTTTAAGACACTATAAATATTCACTGTCACTGATCCCAAACACACCAAGATGGGCTGCTGTGATATAGTAGCGGCACTGGTTGCCCACAGAGCTGTGATATGGAGCGGCTACCCGTATCGGGGGATAAGATAGAATAGGAGTGATGAAGCATAAGGGGCCCAATTGTGGCCAGGATGCATCGGTAATCCGAAATGGAGAAATGACTCCTGGTAAAATCTTATCTTCTTAAAGTCAATGAATATGTTAGAAGAATGCTAATTGTGCGGGAAAAAGGCACGTCTCAAACTTCGTGATTTTCTTCTCAATGTAGGGTGAAAGGAACGTCTATTGACACTTTAAGAACTCGTGTCAGCACCTATTGACACCCTACTATGTACCATTTGGGATATGAAATTTGAACATCTCTGTTTATAGTAAAAGTTATATTACAGAAAAAACGTTATATTACTTATATTTTACTAGATACATTAAATAATTTTCAATATTTTGACAAAAGTGTCAATAGGGGTTCCCTGTCGAACAGACGTTCCTCCGACCCTACCATGCATAAGATGTACTTGGAACAAAACGTCAGATTAAATATTAGGTGAGATTCTTAACAATCTCACCTACTATAATCCTAACAAAATTTCATGTCGTCCGATCGAGCTCAAACTTGGCCAAAACGTGTTTCAGCACTTTCTGATCACGAATATATATGTGGCTAATTTACGTTCCCGGCCGGCCGGCCGGCTGGCCGGCCGGCCGGCCGGCCGGCCGCTCTTTGGAGCTTAATAGCTCCTAAACTAAAAAAGATATCGACTTGCGGTTTTCGGCAAAGGTTATATATCGTATGAAAATTGCAACTTGGTGCATTGACCCCCCACCCCCCACCCCTCCTTCCGCCATTTTGAAGACCCCCCTTTTTTTGTTTTCTCAATAGCTCCGCCCCTATGGCATCGATCGGGCTCAAATTTTAGTATGTTATAGCTGGGCCTTAGAGCTTTCCATCAATACCAAACTTAAGATCCCCCGACCCCCCTGACCCGAGCTATAAGGGTCCAAAAAAAATTACCTAAAATGGCCATAACTCCGGTTCTAATTGTCAGAATTTAAAAAGTGAGGGCTTTTTGGAAAGCTCTCGTGAAATGCCACTTCCCCTTCTAACATCGGAAGTTCATAAAACCACCGCTAGGGGCGCTATTATTAAAAAGAAAAGATATAAATCTTAAAAGTTAAATAACTCAAAAATTCCATTGTGCATCGGGCTGAAATTTTAGTATGTTGTAGCCGTTGATTATACCTATCAAACAAAAAAAACCTTAAGTCGATCTAAAACCCCTGACCCGAGCTATAAGGGGTCAAAGTTCGAACATTGACCGGCGTCTATCTCCGGTTCTAATTAACATAGCGACCTAAATTTTACCTTTTTGGTTTCGTCTCGATGAGCACTTTCAGATGGAATTCAAAAAGTCACCATAGGTGGCGCTGTGATAGCGTCAAAATTCATCGAAATTCAAAGTCACATTTCTCAAAAACGGCATTGTGCAAGTTAATGAAATTTCAGTATGTTGTAGTCCAGTCTAGGACGTTTCCAAAATGGTGCGTATGTGCGCTGTGGTTTCAATAGAACCGGAGATATGAGGGGTCAAAGTTCACGAAATTCAAAAAATCATATCTCCGGTTCTATGTGACCGATTTTGATGAATGAGAGCTTAAACGAAAGATCTCACCAAATGCTACAACTTTCTAGAATATTTGAACTTCGTGGGACCAACACCAGGGGCGCCACAGTCGAAAAACCATTTTCAATATCACATAACCTCAATTATCCCGACTGTCGCTGAACCGATTTTGATGATTACTTCGACATAATTGTAGAGCACATTTGTCTCTACATTTCGTTCATACATCATTTTCCGTTCAGACTACGCTATCACTCCGATTTTGCCGTTTAAGTGTGAAAAAAATGATTTTTCCCATAATAACGCTTTGAAATCACTCAGATGCCAATTTGACTGCCTCTACTCCACCAAGACACTTAAAATATGGTTTTAAATGGAAAGTCACACAAAATACAACAATTCTTTGAAATAGTTGAAGCTCAACAAATGACTACTTGGGGCACTCTGGATAAAAAAACGAGTTAAGAAACAAAAAACCTCGCTTATCTTGGCTTCTGAGTAGTCGATGAGTTCAAGTTCTACGGCAAAATTATAGAGAACATTCTGGTCTACATTTCACCCATATAACACTTTTCTGTCAGTTCATCCAAATCCTTGATATTTTGGTTTAAATACAAAATTTGCATAATTTCACGAATTTGATTCAAGATAACTGAATGGCGTCTCCCAACTTCAGCTCCAAATCGAATTTGCATGCACTCCGAGTTAGCTCACGTTAAGAATCTCACCTACATAAGCCGGTTAGGATTATCTGTCCCTTTTACCTTCTTTAAGAAAACTTAGTTGTTTTTAGGGCTTTAGCGAATTATTTTAAAATGTCTATACTAGTGTGTATAGGGAAGGCTATTCAAAATTTCAAATTAATTTTCTGAGTTTTGGGAATATTGCTTTAAAGTCAAACCATAAGAAAGTGTCTCAAACATGATGGCTCTCCCCTAAGTGTCGCAACTTCCTACTATGCTAAGTGGCTCATTTGAAAGTTACACAATTCTACAAACTTAGGTAAATTAGTGAAGCTGTTTCTAGAAGGTTTCGGTATAATATTGAGTAATTGTTATTATATGACAATTGTCACATTTTTGTTGAATTCGCATTCAGGGTACGCATTCTTCAAGTGAGAATTGTCATATGTATAAATAAATTAGTGGAAATAGGCACGAACTGAAATACAGTAAACTCTCGCTTTTTCGGTTTTTTTTAAAGATATAGTAAGGTGGGGCAACTGGATCGTTTTCCGAAGAGTGCTACTTAAACGCTTGTTTTTAGACTGATGAAATTCTTTTTTATTTCTTCTAAATCCATAGAATTATTCACTGTTTCATTCAGAAACATAATATAAAAAAAGTATCAAAAATATTTAATAAAAATTGATAAAATAATGATAATACTGAAATAAGTCAGCATGCACTAACTGGGTCGCCTTTGTGCTAATTCACTTTTAATTAAACCTTTGGATTTAAAATACTTTTTTCACTGTTTTCACTTTTTTCACAATGCAATTTTGATAAATGGCGGCACTTATTTATAAAAATGTCATTTTAAACTTTCCATTTAAAAAACTTGCCGTTCGCATTTTATGAAAATTAGTGTAGAATAGACTTTTTAACTGAAAAATCCTCGTGAATTATAATAATATAATAATAATAATAATAATTTATTGATTCATGCCCAAAGTACACACAAGATACATTGAGGACTATACATGATATGATTGCTAATATTTTGCAAAATATTTTCTATCATGACTGTGCAATGTGTGATTAAATATCGTTTTATGAAAATTTTCTGTTAATTTCTTTCTCAGAAAATATTAAAGAGAATGAGAACTATGTAACGTTCACCAATTGCTTTAAAATAAACACGCACTTTGCTAGATTTATGTTTGTTTTTCCTCTAATCTAATTCAATTAAATTTACTAAAATTTATTTTAATATTTTATAAAAAAAAACTAGAATTGAGGCAATTGCAACTCATACCTTTGTGACGTGACCTTCTCAATGATCGTCTTCCTCTTAAAAATCTTCATAAAAATTTCGCGTGCAACTTTTTTAAATGAATATTAATGTGTTATAAAATACAGAATATTCAAAAATTTATTATGGTGTATCATAAGAGGGAATTATAATACAATGCTAAGTGTAAAACCGTATATGTAATACTCGTAACAAAATAGTACGTTACATTTTAAATGTTTTGTCTGAATATTGCTAAGTTCGCCAAACAAAACAGTTTTGACTAAAATTCCAGGAATTTCACTGATGCTGTTTCATGAATGTGAAAGCATTTTATTAATGAAAATACTCAATTTTGTATTTTTTGCCAATTAAAGATTCATGTCGCAAATGCATAGGTACTGAAATGAACTTTTGTTAATATTACAATAATAATAATAAATATATTCTATATAATTAATTATTTTGTGTGCTCACAATGATGTGATGTTCATGAAAATGGCAAGAATATTTTTAATAATGAAAATTATTGTTGTTCACCTAAATTCAAGCGTTGATATCAATTTTAGCATCTACATCTACAAATTTATATAAATTTCTTAATCTTCTCTATTTTGTAGTATTTTACTGTTCCTACTCAAAGAGAAAGAGAGAGAGCTCTTACATTAGGGGAAACTGGGGCAGTAGTAAACATGGGGTATTTTTTTCTTTGGTTTATTTCGAAAACGGCTCCTAGATTTTTTTTTAATTTCGAATATGTTTTAAACGTCCTCAAGGTTAATATTTCGTCGATAGACATCCATGACCGAAAAACATTTCGATGTCGAATTTCCAAAGGTCAAAGTTAAAACATTTTGCAAGGCCTATTTCTCAACAGATTTGCTTTAATTTTGGAGTTTTTGAAAGGCCTTGGAATTTCCAATAAGACTGTATCTTACTTAATTGGCAATGAATCGGTAAAGTACCTGTAAATGCTTAACTTTTCTTTAATTTACTTTTTTATTTATCCATATACATGCTAGTCATGCCAAAAAAATCTAAAATAAGTTTAAATAAATCTAAAATCTAAAATCTAAAAGAAGTTTTTGTTTTGGAATGGTTTTCCTATGTGAATCACTTTAATCGGTAATAATGAAAGTTAATTCATTACTCTCAATCATAATTGATATCTGTAGTAACATGTCTTATTTTTTATTTTACTTTGAAATTTTGGAAATGAATAATATAATAAATTGAATATTTGAAATGTTTTTTTATTCATGCTCGCAGATAGATTTGCATTTTTTTCTAAAATTGTATTACTAGCAATTACTAGTATGAAATAATGAAGAGACAATTTCATAAAAGACGATAAAAAAATGATATCGTAAATTCGTTTCTCCGTTACGGTTTTTTACTACTACTTTTTATTACAGTAGAGTCTCTCAAATCTGAATCTCTCAATTTCGAACGATGCGTTTGGGTTCAAAATGTCGATTGTAGGGTTATATTAAAAAGAATCGTGTTGTAGATGATTAAAAATCATATTTCTGTGCTGCTTCGTGAATATTTACATACATTATGAGCATTATGAGCAAATAAAATGAAAAAAAGTACGTAACTATGAAAATTTGTGAGAAAGTACGGGCTTTTGATTCAAAGGGCAATTTAATTTCACATACAGTGGCGGCCAAAATAATAGAATCATTTTGCAAAGCTTATGTTTTTTTTAACTTTTGTATTTTTTCCCAATTTGTTGATATAATTCTGCAGTATAAATCTTGTAATTATTAGAATCGTAGAATAAGTGTTGTTTTGGCCGCTAGAGGTCTCTATTTTACACAGAATACGTCAATAGTGAAATTCAGTTCGGCCAAAAAAAAAATGGAAAACTGTCATTTATGGTTTCTAAATATGGCTTTATTTAAACTTATTCGATTTATAGATCACATTCTTTAATTTAAATAAAAGTGGTCCTATCGTATTCCTCAAACCAAATTTCAATATTGATGTATTCTATGAAAAATAGAGACCTCTAGCGACCAAAACAACACTTATTTGACGTAAAGTAATTATTTGAACACTTCTATGTCAAAATTATTTCAACGAATAGGAATAAACAAAAATGATCATTGTAAAATAGTGGTCTTTGCGGAGCTGATTCTATTATTATGGCCGCCACTGTATATTCCATAAGTTTTGAAAATATCGTTCGAATTCGGGAGGTAAGAAGTGTCAAAGATACCCCCTGTCAGGCTTTCGAATTTGGAAGATTCTACTGTCTACTGCAATTCTAGACATAAAATATATTTTTGTAAAATAGTCTCAAAGCTTAATTCGAAATTTATGCGTTAAATTGCCCTTACCCCTTTCAGCCTCTAACTATAAGGATTTCTTGCACATTCACAAATTTCATGTTTTATAAAAATACATCATTTATTTTTAGGTTAATCTTATTATTTGTTCAATAAACTCATGCTACAAACTTACCGAATAAATTCAAATAAAAAAATAAAACGAATGAATAAATTTAAAATACTTTTAAATATATAATTTTATAAAAGCATGATGAAGCCTATGTATAATTTTTATATGGGGCATAATCCACTATAAGATGAATAAATCTATCACATGATTTTAAAATGTAATGTGTGATGCCTGTAGCAAAAGCACCATTTAAAAACATTTTTACAATATTTGTAATTTGAAAACGTTCTGTGAATTCTTGTGTAAATTTTTCTATGACTGTTTTGGAGAGCTCAAGGGAAAGGCGTACATAAAAAAAAATCATATTTTCTATTTGATTTCCGTCGGTACGTTGTGTTGAATGAAAAGACAGGGAAAAACTACCATCGACTACCAATTAATGCCAATTACTTTCTGTGATGACATTCTTATTATTGACCTTGAACGGAGGATGTCCTTTCATTCATTTTACAGAAGCCATTTTCCAAAGTTCCTTTTGTTGCAGCAAATATGGAATTTTCGACAAGGAAATCCAATCTTTAGAACCATTACGCAATTGTTTGCTGAAAAAACCATGAAACTATTGATGAAAAATAGTTCATGTCTATTAATTTTGCCCCTCTGTGCATCATAGAAATCAGATCTATTTCTTTAATTTCTTTTTCTCTTTTCATGTCAATATATTTTTTTAAAGGCTCTATATCATTTGTAAAAATGGTGTGTAATTTACGAAATACAATACGACAATTGTCCAAAAAATTATGCTCTCTTTCTCTCTCATGAGATCATATTTCTAAAGCATAGGGACATTTCAATAGAACCGCTCATTCCTTCTCATTTTGTGACGAGAAAAAACGCCTCAATTTCCTCGAGACCCTTCCACTGGATGAATCTTGGAAATATATAGTTGAATGGACAGATAAATGGATAAATACTGTGTCTCTCTTCCACTAACATCCCTTAACTATTTGGCTTCTCACCAGTTTCCACTCCTGGGAGTATTGATGAGGACCCAAACACTTCAAATATAGCTTCTCCACTACACTCCGGAAAATGTCATTTAGACCAAATGGTGTGGGTGATAGAGATTTAAGCTTATGGAAGGAAACTTAAGATGGGAGGAGATATAAAATCGGAAAATACACTCAGATTTTCTTTTCACAATTTTCCTACTCAAATATTTTAAATTTAATATCATCTTAATAATCTTTTAATTAAATATTGCCCTAACTCAAAAAGAAGTTCTATATGTGTAATGATCTTTTTATAAACTTATTAACGGACCAGAGGTAAAAGTGTTTAAGAAATATCAACTTCCGGTCTACGGGAACTACCTTGAAAGAGCAGAAATATTTAGATTTAACTTTTTGTTTTACTCTCACTCTCTTTTTCTCCTTTAAAACTATGTATTTTAGGTGATTTCGAAAATTCATTTATTTATTTATTGTGTTCACACTCGAGTTCTTTCAAGTAATTATACGTTTTGCGTTTTGCGGCCACCGCCGTCTTAGTATTGATGACTAACCTCCGGAGTTAAAACAGTGGAAAACTGTTTCACAAGTTGTATATACTGGTATATACCAATCATACATAGGATGCATAATTTTACAATTCTTCATACGTGACATAACAACATAAAATGACTGGTAGATTTTTTTAGAAAAAAATTTGTATTTGTTTTGAAGGTATTCAAGATGAATATTTCGTCCATAGATAAGGTAAAATAACATATTTCAGAACATAATCCAAATGGAAATCCTTGATAACTTCATAAATTAAGCAAATCACTTAAAAAATTAGCACCCCAAAATAGTTGAAATTTGACTTTCGAAAATCCAAAATGGCGATTTTTTTGGACAGTGCCCCACTTTTCTCCACATAAATTGAAATCGCTATTTCTCACGATTTATGAAATAAATGAGCCATAAAGTTACTTGTATTTTTACCCCTACTACGTACAGAGTTGAAAAATAATAATTATTCGTTTTAGATTGACGATTTTGAGCATTTTTAGAGCAATATTTTAAGCAAGTGCATCGAATCTAATATTTCTTATCCAATATAATAAGTGTCATCAAATTTTCATCAAGCAAAATGTACCTTTTTGGATAAATAATTTGTCTATTGAATATTTAATTACACTTGTGGAATAGATAAAATTTGTATTTAGTTAAATAATATTTCATTTTATATTATAATTATATAAAAATGAGGCATGGCGAAAAGTCGTAATATTTTGGAATGATTTTACCACCTGTCGCCATATCTTTTCAAAAGACGACGCTAACTTCACTTCGTAGATTCTCAGTTGTCAAATCTGGATTATTTACTTTATGCAATAGTCCGATAGTTTTATTTCTCAAATAAAAGCGAAGAAAAATCATTTAAAGTGAGTAATAATAGGATGATCATGAGGAAAGAGAAATACTGAATGTATTCTTTGCATAATAATTGAGTTTGAACCTGTCCAAGTGGGTGGCGAGAAGTGGTTACAGAACTGGCGAAAAGAGGTAAAAACTGGCGACGAAGTGGTTATTTTTGCATTTATAATAAACATCAATTTTTTAAGTAGTCCACGGGTAAATTGTACGACTATTGTTTTCACGAATCTGCAGCCAAACTTTGTAACTTTGTGTCAAATTTGAGTGATCTTGTAATAAGGGTTCAAAAGTTATTATGAAATTAACTCCCGTTTTTCCTAAACATGCCGATAAGTGGTTACTCCACCCTAGACGTATAATATGGACGAAATATTCGCCTGGACTACCTTTAAAACATATTTGAAAATAATTGAAAAAGCTCGGGTAAATTTTGAGAAAAACTAAAAAACATGGTTTTGGGTGGGATGGATAGGATTGGGGAAAAAGAAACAAACTTTTGAAGATGACTTCTTTTTTTATTGGGGGTTATCATAGTTAAGAAGTTGATATCTTTAATCGTTTAAATAATAGAGATCTGGAGAGCGTCGGGGGATGGGGTAGCTTAGAAAAAGACGATTCTTTCCAAAGCTTTTTCTAAGCTACCCCATCTTCCGACGCTCACCGGTTCTCTATTATTTAAATTACTAAAATACTCAGTTTAATCGTTTAAGACGGTGATAAGTTTGAGAAAGTGGATTTTATATACTGTTCTCTCTTTAAGTTTGAGCAGTAAAAATGTTTACATTTGGATCAGATTTTGAATTAAGTTCTTCTACCATTTATAATATTTACGAAAAATTTTCGACATCGAATTTTCGAAGATTAAATTTAAACCTCTTCTGGAGGGCATATTTTTCAACCGATTTAGTCAAATATAAACTATTAAATTTTGATATGACACCAGCTTTTATGTTGTATGCAGAGATATCTTCATAAATATCTAGATAACTGCAGAGATATCTACATTTCAATATCACATTTTAATAACGTAAAGTTCCTCAAATTTGAACATTTGTGGGGTAAAAATGGTATTTTCCACTCCTCAAATTTGAATAATATTTTCAAAAACGTAACGGAATTGATGTAAAATGCACTTTCCCTAAAATTAGGAAAAATAGTTTTAAAGAATATGATGAATGTAATTTATTATGAAATAAATGGAATTTGTTATGGAAGTTAATATAATATGATAATATTGAGGAAACACTAGAAAAATGATTCTAATTCAGACTCCACAAAAAACTTTCTTCGCATAACCTCAAATTTTACATTTTAAATTCAATCATATCGTTCAAATTTGAGGAACTCTACTGTAATTGTTCATATTTTTTATGTTAATTTACGCATATTCTAAAGGAATTAACATATTAAACTTTTATTGCTTGAAATCACAATTAAAAAATACTTTTTTCAACACTGACTGAGAAGAATAACTGAATAACATTTTAAACATTTGTAACATTTTTTGCTTCATATATTTCTAGTTTTAGATTATTTTTCATTCTCAACAGGAGACAGTGGGGCACTTTTGAATTTGGAGCCTTTGGAAAAGGGCTCTTTGCTCATATTTTTAAATGGAAATGAGCCTTACCGCAATGTAATTTAGCTTCACAATTGGTTTATGGAGCTAAATTATATCATGGTAAGTTTTAGTTCCATTTAAAAATAGGAGAAAAAACTTTTTTTGAAAGGTGCCCCACTTTTCCCTATCGATCTTATACATAGTAGGTATATAGTGTAAAAGGACGGAAAAACTTTAAATATAATTTTTCGAATATATTTTCTCTTATTTTAAAATTGCTGAATAGATTTACCAGATTTACGACTTTTGCAATTTAATTTTAAAGACTTTTACTACAAAAAAACTTTTTTTTAATGATAAGAATAGGTTGTTCTACAAAATAAAAGAAATCTTGTTATTCTATGTTTAAAGATTGTACCAATAATGCATATAGATATCTCAAAAGTCAAATTTTTGCACTAAATACCCTGCATTCATTTTGGATATTATTTCGATCTTTTTAAGTATTCGATTTAAATTTTTAATTTTCAGAATTTTGAGATGTTTTGCTTCAACAATTTCAATATTTTTTTTGCTTAAAAATATCTCTTTGCCAAAAAATTTAATTCAAGAACGTCAAATGAGCACTTCACATGCCAATGCCTGTACAAAAACGACGCATTAGTGGCATTTTTTTCATCACAAGAGCTAGAATATTATTAAAAAATATATAGGGTAAAGTGATATAAGTTAGACATAGTGTTATAAGTTGGACAATTCGCCGGTACAAGTTGGACATGGCATTTTTCTTGATAAATACAGTACAAAATATGTTTTAAGTACAAGGAACCAAATTATAAAACTAAAGCATTAAAAATATACAAATAAAAATGAAGTACTAAATTTTTCAAGAAAAAAGCCCTGTCCAAATTGTACCATTGTCCAAATTTTACCATTGTCCAACTTGTACCACTTTACCCTATATAATTATTTGTTTAAAATATTGAAAATTCCTAAGTGAAATTGCCTTTTAAAATTAAACGCGTATGGTTTCAATCTTTTGAAATACATCACAAAACAAAGAATTTTCAGAACTTAAGTGTACATTTTTATAATAAAATGGATTTTTACACTGATTGGCTTATGATTAAATAGTTGCAATTAGTTAAAATTAGTCAATTAAAATTATTTTGATTGCATTATGAATGATAATATTAACGGCGATTTATAAACCCTTTTATTACAACTCTAATTTGTATATATTTTTTTTCATGGCAATTTTAAATAGTATTTAGGATATTAATAACAGTTTAATCAATTTAGTAGTTATTGTCCGATAAAACGGATTTTATATGGAATCCAATATTCAATTAAAGATGAATAATTAGCATAAATTTTCAATTTTATTTCTAATTGCCGACACAAAATGCTATTATTTCGAAAAAAAATCAAAATAATACCCATGTAGCATAATATGAATGCACATTTTAACAGTCGTTCTGTTATCATTCAATTATAATTCTAACAACTTTATATGATTCACATAATTCTATGAGTATTATCCTGGTTATAAAACAGTTTTATATGCTGCATTTTAACTAAGTCTTTGATTTGAGAGGAAATATTAATATTTGTCGTTATTGTATTACTTGTATAAAAAAATGAGTTCGTAATTCGTACCCAAGTAACACAAAATAATAGACTAAATTGTTCAATATCTTGTGGCTTTAGTAATTCTTTTCCCTAGTAGATTTTTTTGAAACCCAAGTGGCACAGAATGAGAACTGTTGTTGACACTAATGTTGTAATAATTTTTAAAATAATATTTTTTTAAATTATTTTCAACTTCTGCATTCCATTTAGTATTCATATTTATAGTGTTTTTATGAATACTTCATTTAATTGTACTATAGTTATTTTTTGGTTATAAAATGGTTATTACGGAAACTATTCGTTTTAAGGTATAAAGCGAATATTTTCTATTTGTAACTTTCGTATTGCTGATTCAAGCTTGAATTAAATAGAATTTAAGTAATTCAATTAATTTAGAAATAAAAATCAGTGTTCGGTGTTCAGTTTCCCTTAACATTTCTTAAGTGTCCGACTTTCCAAATTTTCCCTAATTGTAAACTTACCGACAGTGTTCGTATACCTTATCCTAGAGTGATGGGTGTTATTGACCGAACGCTGTAGGAGGAAGTGGGGCACATTTGGAAGTGGGGCACCTTTGAAATTGGGATTTTTCACCTATGTTTAAGTGGAAGTAAGCCATATCATAACGTAATTTAGCTTCTCAACCTGTTTGTGCACCTAAATTATATCACAATAGGTGAATATCACAATATCAAATAGGTGAAAAATCCCAATTTCAAAGGTGCCCCGCTTTCAAAGGTGCCCCACTTCCCTCTAGGTAGGATACGCATTAAGTGTCTCTTAGGAAAGTGATAAAAAATTGAAATTCAAGAATGAAAAACGAATTACTTATTTTAAAAAAATTATTGGGTTTGATAGCGGTCATTTAACATTATTTAATATGTGTTAATTTTACAAAGTCTTTTGAACCGATAATTACTTAATTATGTTGGTAATTTTTTGGTTATAAAACGGTTTTTATTGAAAGATCAGCCATTTTGGAGATTTAAAATTGTGGTTTTCATGGTGTATTTTAATTTAATGATCAATTTGGGTGATATATTTTTTCAATTCGCTTTTAAGGCACTCAAAAGTGACGTTTTTTTGTTGATAAAATTAGTAAAAATTCGGTAATATTTCGGATTAGTTGTAGTTTGGATTAGTATAAGAACTTTTTTCTCAGTGTAGCACTTTCTGGTAATATGTGGACAGAAAAGGACATCCTCCTACTACCTATTCTGACACATCTCGTGTCCGAACTAACACAGGCACACACATTCGAAGACCCATTTGAACTTTCTGTCCTAAATGAAATGTGCATATGGGCAAACACCCATCCCGTGCCCAAGAGACTCCCGAAGCCCCATTCTCAGCACTGCCAAGTGGATGAGCAAATAGTGTTGATGCGAGAGAACGGTGTGAAGTATATTGAGAGAAATGGGAGAGAATGAGAGAGAATAGGAGAGAAAAAGCAGGCAATGTGAAGTAAAAAAAAAATGGCATTGTAAAGCCACATATATACATATGTGAAATTTTCTGTGATATCCCATCACCACATCGACTTTCAGGCGCACACAGAGACAAAACACCACCAAAAACATACCAGCAACGGATGACAGCAACAACACCCAAGCCCAGCAACAACAACAAAAAAAAAGTGAGCTTCGACAAAAGCACAACTCTGGCACCGTGAGTGTGACGATTTTAGAGATTGCCATTGGTTGAGACACGCCAATCCGCGTCGATTATAACACATTCTGGGAGTGGCTAGAAACGGGTGCGGTCGGCATCAGCTTGACACCCCGAGGTGTGATTGCAGACACCAAAAACCAGACAACAAATACAGGAAATATTGTTGATGTGCTAACCAGTTTCTTACCGACCGGCATTAAGGTTTATAGTGTGTCCGTTTGTCGCGCCACGCAGTTGTTGTTTCCACCTCAACATTGCGCATATTTTTGCATTTTCGGTTTCAATCTCGTTTTCTCGACTGTTTTTTTTTTGGTTCATTAAACTTATATCTAGTGCACCACCCTTTGATTTTTTTCTCTCGTAGTGTATGGAGAAAAAATAAATAGAATTGCGTTTTAGCGTATAGAACTGAAGAAGAAAAATGTTTTAAAGTGAACAAATCAATAAAATGGTGCCGTATATTGCGACTAATGCACTGTGGAGTGACACCAAAATGTGGATGAAGTGGAAAAGGGTTAAATCCCAGTGATAAATCGCTTACGTCCTGTGGCATATTTGCAACTGCGGTAAACACTTGCGACCCAAGACCTTTAGTTCAACCAGGGATTTCGAACTAAATGTGAATTTATGGCAAAAATCTGTGATTAAAAAAAGGAAAAATAAAATGTGCATGTGAAATGTGAATATCACCAACTTACAACCCCAACGGAAAATTCACACGGGAAAGTTGTTAGAAATCAAGACGAATTTTCGTGAATGTGTTCCATAGACAGAATCCCCTAGTTAAAAAAAAAATGGTAATACTAGAAAAAAATAAATAGTGGCAAAGGATATCGTAAAACAGAAAAAAAAAGGAAAGAGTTCATCAAAAATTTTTAAGGGGTTTTGTGATGAGATACGATATAATAGAACCACATCAGTCTGTCAGAATAAGCAATTCTGCCAAAGGAATGGCTTATCATCCATTCTTGCAACTGTCCCGACCCACTGACTTCAGCGTCTCATCGCTGCTGACAGGTGGTGCACCACTCCAGGGACAAGGATCACCACCATCCTCCTATTTTCCGGCGGCAGCTCTGGCCGCTCTTACGGGCAGCGGTCAGACGCCCCATTCGCATCTCTATCCTAGTGCCATTTTACCAAAACTCACCACCGCGACCCATCCTCACGTTCACCATCAACTAAATACCCAGTACACTACTGCCGAGGACGTTGTCCTGGCCTCTGTTGCCCACCAACTGCATCCCGCCATGCGACCACTGCGTTCCATCCAGCCGGATGATGATGGCGTTGTTGATGATCCCAAGGTCACCCTCGAGGGCAAAGATCTTTGGGAAAAGTTTCACAAGTTGGGCACAGAAATGGTCATAACCAAGAGTGGCAGGTGAGCTTTTTTCCATCCCTTCACAAACTCAATATACATAGTGGTTTTGGATCATAAAGTGACTCCTACATGACCATCTTCCAATTGGAATTCTGCAGTCCTCTTACGTTTTGTAAATCATTCATAATTAAGCGATAATAACCCAAAAGTGCAAATTGTGATAATATTAAAAGAGTTTTAAGTGAATTTTTGGCTTCTTTATCGATTATACCCATTATAACCGATTTTTATAATGAATTACGACCATAATTACCAACATACTTTTCAAGTACGATCAAACTTAAAACCAAGTTGATTTTTATCTGAGAATTTTAAGTTTGTTTCAAAAGAGTTCTTCAAGTTCGTTTAAAGATAAATTTGAGTTTTAATCCAACTCCTAATTACATATTTTGGTGATTTCTTTGACATATTTTTTTGGGAAAGAAAAAAAAATTCATAGGAGCATTGCAAAAATTTGGAATCAAAAGTGCTCATTTTGTGACATATTTTAGAGTTCTAAATCGCATTCAGTGAATTTTCAACTTCGATATTCGTGTGTACATTATAACTGAATTTTATAATGATTTTTAACCACAATAATATTACTTTTCAAATTCAAGTGTTATTTTAAAAGAATTCTTTTCGTTTTTTTATTGATATTGGTTTTGCTAAAAAGCAAAAACATAATCTTAGAAAAAATCGTTAACTAGCGCAGAAAATAGAATATAAACATTTTATAACAAATTTTGATAAAAAAAATGATTTTGAAGTAAATTTTCGCTTCCCTTATAGGTCATAAGCAATTTTTATAACGGTTTATAACGCCAAGACTAAACATTCAGTAATAACAGTTTATTTGTGAAGTTAAAAGTTATTATAAATATATTTTATTCTGATAAGAGGCAAAAACCATTTTAATACTAAATCATAATTAAAGTCGTTAAAATAATAAACAGAAATTTTATTTTAAGAGATTTTTTCAATGCCTCTTTATGTTGTTGCCATCATAAAATAAATATGGTTCAAGGCCAGATTTTTTATGAACTATTGTGACAGTTCTAAAATAGTTTAGGACAGTTCGTAGTACAGTGCCTGCTCTCTAATCCGGACGAGTTCTCGACGGTTACATTCAAAATAATTTTGAGGTTATGTATGCATGTGTGTTCAACAATGAAAATGAATTATTCTGTGATGTTTTTGTTTAATAAATGAAGTATAATAGTTTAGAATTCTCTAATTATGTCTTTTTAAGCTTCTTTAAAACTTTTATTTTAATTCTACAAAAAAAACTTGTATTATATTTTCAAGACGTTGAACAAATTCAAAAAATCCATCCGGATTATGAAGCGGACATCTGTCATATTGTCTCCCAATCATCCGGATTACGAAGCGGGCACTGTATTGTCTATCTTTTTGATAAAAAAAGTGATTTTTATAATGATTTACGACCTAAATTAAAAGTAGTATTTTTAAATGTTTGTATTTGCTTTTAAGTGGTGGAACGTGTGTTATAAAAGTGTTATAAATGAGCTTTTCAGCTTTTTCTCTTATTTTTCTCAAACTTTTGTTACTCCAATTATAATTTTAATAGCTTCAAAGTTTTTCATTCAAAAATTTCATGTTATAACAGACTGTAACTGTTATAAAATGATTTCAAATAGAATATTGATATCAATTTTCCGATAAAACCGTTTGTAGTAATAATTTGGAACCTGTAATCCGAGAATTATAGCTTGTAAGCACAGTACGTCCCGAATATCGTAAACAAATATTAATTTTAAAATTGATTTCGTATAGAAAGAATAGAAAAATGCATAACAAACGCTCAACTTTTAAATAACTTTTATTAATTAAGAACCGGATACAACTTTTAATCAGTAATTAAGATAAAGTCATGTTAGAATAACGTAATATAATCTGTAAGTTCGTTTATACTATTGAAGTATTTCTTTATTTTCCATTTAAAGATTAAGCTTTGTGTAAATCTGCGTGTTATAAAATTTTTATGAAATGTTTTTTTTTTAATTTCATTTTAATATAGCCAATTACCATAATTATTTAATACTCTCTATTCCATAAATCAAAGTTATAAGTTTTTTTTATTAATAATAAAATCTTAAGTTTAATTTTGCGCCGGGAAAAGTGTAATACATGCGTGAAAAGCGCATGATTCTCAAACGAGATGCAATTTCCAACGTCTGAAAGATGCAATATTCATTTCCCGTCGCTTCGTGAAGATCCGTCAGTTTCTCCCATCATATCGGGCCAACATAAAATATTTCTTACACCTCCTCAATGCTAACTAGTTAACAATTGAGAGTGTAAATTAAAAGCAATGTGAAGTGTAAATCTATGGATTGATTGCGTCTAATTACTTTCGCATCGTAACAAATTGCTCATTTATTTTTAATAACTAAATTGAAAATTGCTCGAAATATCTTGCGTGAATAAATATTCAATAATTCGTTGGTTTGAAAACATGCAATCAAAATCTTATAAATAATTGATAGGGATGCTAAATTGTCAAGTTCTGAAATTGATTGTCACGGTGCATTTCAAATAAATGTCAAGTGAATTTTGTTATAATAAAAATCAAATTTCAATCAAATGTGTCCTATTGGATCATCATAAATTTACATACATGGCTCTGGTTAAGTGAAAAATTTCCTGCTTGAAAGTATAAAGGAATAAAAGTGCCCAATATTTTGCATATTGCGTTCTATATCATACGAAGGTAAAAAAAAAGTCTTGATACCGCATTTAAATAAGCATAACAGACACAATATATTCAAAAAATATAAAGTATAAAAATATTGCTACCCAAAGAGATAGAGAGAAATAAAAAGTGAGAAGTAAAGCAGAATGGGAATATGAATTGCGAAGCAAGAGTCAGAGCATGGTGGTCTCTTTGATTGTAAACCTCCGTGTTTGTTCATATTTATCCCCATCTCACTCATGCTGTACTTTCTGCAAAATTATCCTCTCTCTCTTTCTTTTCTTCAATATTGCGATTAGTGAACAATTTAGCGAGTTCAGAGAGCTCAACATACTAAGCTTATGCATCAATCACATTGAATTCAAATAAATTTATTGTTGAACTATGGGTTCTTCTGCCCATTGTGTTGTCTATTACTTAATTATTTGCGAATTATTTATAATTTTATTAAAAAGAACATTATGAAATTTTTTTATAAAAGACAATTCTAATATAATTAGAAAAATATCTATTAAAAAATTAATATTTAATAATTGTTTTTAGAATATGACTTTCTCAAAAATACAGATATTTAATCTAAAGATATTAAGAAGTGTCATATAGTAGTGTCCATCGCCGTCTTAGCGTTGATAATCAAATTACAGAGCAAGACTGTGAAAAATCTCTTATCAACATTCCTAATGGAACATTCCTAGTGGTAGCCTGTGAGTTACCCCTTCGGAAGTATCCCAGAGGGGATTGGTATTGAGAGTTATGCCGAAAATAGACACAGGCTGATCCTGAAGAATACTCAGCTCGAAAAATTTGGCGGTAAAGGACCAGCCAAAACTATCATACACTGAAGATTTTGTATCAAGGATTAGCGTTTACTACAGAGTAAATTTCTATTAAATCTCCATACTTTGATTGCTGAAAGATTTCTTAAGTGCAATATCAATAGATTTTTCGTACAGAAAGATGCACTCTGACCCCTCTGACCTTCCCATTACTTCAATCTTAACGCATTTCAAGATTTTGCGACATTGCGTGTCATTATTGTTCTTCTTCTTCTTCTATTTTATGTAAGGTTGTCGGACTCACTCGGGTTCATATACTAGACCTCACGAATTTAGAATATCCGCCTAATCCTCCAAATTTTGGGCTGATCCCTGAGTGTATCGACACAAATCCTCATTTTTCGGGCTGATCCCTAAGTCGATCCCTGTGTCTATTTTGGGCTTTGGGAGTAACGCTGAAGGTTCTAAAGAAATCTCTGGGGGCTATGGCGCTGATTTACGCGATTACATTAAGGCAGAGGTGTGCAAAAACCGTTGAAACCGAATAAACGTCAAAATAAGTTTGTTCTAGTAGTGTTTTGACCATAGACCTACATGCTTCATTTCACGTTTATTCGGTTTCAACGGTTCTTGCACGCCTCTGCATTAAGGGCTCTGTCCTTACTGATTCCCTGACGGATCTAAAAATCTGTATTCATGCGGTAAATGTTATTTAAGCTTTCTTGTTACTATAGATAGTTCTTAAATTAAAAAAAAAAACTGATAGGGGAAAGTATTCTCCCTTCGAATGTTCATGCCTACGAATAATGTGATTTTTTTTTAATTTTTCCTAAGAGACTTACACATAATTATCATATAAATGATAATAAACTATTTAATAGAAATGTGTAAGTCTCTTTTGGACAGTGGAATACTTTTCCCTAATATTTATTTTTAATTAAAATTAAGGATTTCTGACAATTACAATATTAGAGTCGTACTGTAGATTTTCTTACAAGGCAATGTAAATATTTTATTATCGTATTTTTCTCGATGCATAATATCGTTTTTACTAATGATTACAGTATAAATTTATTAATAATTTGTTTTAAATTATCTTATTACCATTTTATCATATTATGCTACATGGGTACAATTAAAGGTAATAATCTTCAAGCGAGATATTCACTAAATGATATGATTATACGACAATAATGTGCTCATAAAACCGAATTTTAATCCTAAAATCAGAAGCCAAAAAGTGCAGCAAATGTATTTCAACGCGAACATGGGAATCTCAATACAATTTATAAAACATCCCACACATTACTTGTAGTGAAAGCGACAATTCAATTTTTTGCAATTTCCTGTTTCTTGTAAAGATTCAGATAGGAAATTTATTTAATTTATATTATCCTTATTTTCCAAATGAGATTTGTTCTTAGATACTTTTGCAATTTATTTGTTTTAACAGCTTTGGAATTACAATAAATGCGACATCAAATTGCGGCTCTTAAAACATTAGTCACACCAAATTTTGTTGGTATTTATTACACATGTTTAGTACGTGACGGTAGCTTTAGGACCCAAATAGATTCAAGCTGATCCTCGAGAATATTTAGCCTGGAAAATTTGGTAGTAAAGATTTATTCCAAAATGTCATACACTAGGGGCGTAGGATCATCGATCAGGGGCTCTTTGCATAAATTTTCTTTACTTAATCCTTTACTACCAAATTTTACTGGCCAATATTTTCGAAGATCTGAGTCTAATTAGGGCCTTATGTCGAAAACATACACAGGCTGATTTTCGAGAATAATCAGCTCGAAAAATTTGGCGGTAAAAGATCAGTTCAAAGTTCAAACTATCGTACACTGATGATTTAGGATTAGAAATTAGCGTTTTTGCGTAAATTTCTAATAAATGTGAACATTGTCATTGCTAGAATACTGTCCATTCTATTTCCCCTATTTCCCCAATCGTCATACATTTTAAGATTCTGAGAAAAATTAATGGGATCAATTTCCATGTTTTTCACTCTTGACATTTCGAAAAGTATCAAAAATCACCCAAAGTAAAGTTTTATAGTTTTTCCACTGACGCTGATTTCGCTAATCCTCGTGAATTTCACCAGACTTCTAGACTGAACTTAGTTGCTCAGTTTGATCGTCCAAATTTGGGGTTGATCCCCGAGTATCGACACCGATTCTCATTTTTCGGGCTGATCCCTAAGCCGATGCCTGTGTCTATTTTAGACTTTAGGTTGCAGCATATCGGGCACTGTTGGATAAAATTTGTCAATAAAACCGAAATTTTATCAGTGAAATTTAATTAAGGCTCAGGCTCATCTTTTCGATCAGAAAAGTTCAACGAAATCAAAATTCACGAGCCTTTCTCGAACTACATATTCCTATTCCACTCTTTTCACACATTTGATGTGATTTCTTATCAAATGTGATTTCTTATCACATTTTTACTTTTACAGTGGCCATTTTG
Organism: Phlebotomus papatasi; assembly: GCF_024763615.1. Taxonomy (NCBI): domain Eukaryota; kingdom Metazoa; phylum Arthropoda; class Insecta; order Diptera; family Psychodidae; genus Phlebotomus; species Phlebotomus papatasi. Next base: position 20,328,789 of record NC_077223.1, on the reverse strand, counting down.
AATTACTTATTGACAAGGAGGAAGTAGGGCACTTCTGAATTCGGGCACCTTAGATATGAGGAGTTCAAAGCAAAAAAAGTTATTTTAATAGGGAAATGCATACGACTTTTTTTGCTTTGAGCGCCTCATATACGGTTTTTCTCTTATTTTAAAAGAGTCTAAGCTTTATTATGTAATTGAGCTAAATTATATCACGGTAATACGGGCTTCAGATGTAAGCCTTAGACATATGGCTTAATTCCTCTAATTCCTTATCAGATAATATTTTTGAGGAAATTGTTGCTTAGGATTGGATATTAAGAGCAAATTATCCATTAGATTTTGAGGTATCAACAAAATTATTTGTTATTTAATTTTTTGAGACCTTCGGGAACTGGTCTAAGCCTCCAGTCTGAAACTGGTATAAGGTTCATTATCATTTAAAAATTGGACAAAAAGGCTCTATTTTAAAGGTGCTCCAATTCAAATGTGCTACACTTCCCTTATTTTGTTTTTTTTTAAGTGTGATTCCTTCATAATAACACTTATTTATTAATAAATCTGCTAATTCAGATATTATATTACTCCCTCTGTCCCGAAAAAAATTGGAACATTCTTTCATATTAAAACGTATTAACAAACGTACGACTTTTTTCTGGACGGAGGGAGTATATTATTTACTTGAATTTACGTCACAAAACTTTATATTGTGTTGCTTGGGTATACTCCTAAGTGTCACTTAATGGCCCGTACCTTCAAGTTATAACAACAAATTCTTCTTATTTTTAATAAGAACTTGGTTCAACTGTACTTCTTTTGTTTGTTTAGTTTAGAATTTGATGCACTTTTGGTGTTATTGCTATTTTGTGAAGAATATTTTTTGAGCACAGAAAGAACTTGATTAGATGTACTATACAGTAGACTCTCTCTCAAATGGGCATTTGGGGCAAAATGTCATCCGGTTTATCGATAGATTTGGGCGTCAAAGCCTTTGTAAATTCCACAAAAAGCGCTCAATTATAAAGAATCACGATAAAATAGGAAGATTTACAGCGAATTTGAGCAAATTAGCTTCATAATTAAATGTGAAAATTGTCAACAAAATTTTGCGCCCGATTGAAAAAGAACCGATTGAGCGAGAGTCTATAGACTCTAGTAGACTAGTATACTGTATCACCCGACTAACATCTTACTAACCAAAAACAAAAATATTCGGACGATATAAATTTGTTTGCTTAGAAACTTGTTACAACAGTTTCTTATCAAATTAGAACTCCAATTATTTATAGTTAAGATCAACAATTCTTATCTTAATTATTTAAAAAAAATCGCAAATATTTTAAGGATATTATTTCATTTTTTATTTAACATAATTTATTGATAGATTTTTTACAATAAAACTAATTAATGACTTCAGGAAACACCTTTACATTTCTTTAAATTAGAACATTCTATTTAAATGAAATAAAGTTCAGATATTTCTTTTTGACTTTAACACCGTAATAATTTTATTCCGACAGAGCAACCTCAATAAAAAACAATTATTGTATAAATTAATAAATCATTTAAATTCGCGAAATAATAAAATTAGCTTTTAAATGAGCTTACTTTCTCACGACAGACAGTTGAAAGATCAAAGAGTTGAAGGAAAAAGCCCTGCGACTTTTCTCTTGACAACTCCCTCTTGAGGATGGTAATTTTTGTGAAGAGATTAAGCACAAAATTCAAGTATCGGTTTCACCTATAAGTTCTATAACAACGAAAGAAAAAAAAAAGAAGACAGAATGGGAAGACATAAAGCATTGCAAAAAAGAACCCAAAAAGGGATTAAATGAAGATGTCTGGAGGTGCATGTGCCAAAAAAAAAGAATACTCAGTTCATGTTCTGTAGAGTTCAAAAATTAATGCTTGAGAAAATTCGATTGATATCTTATTCAGAAAGAGATAATTTCCTTTCTTGTTAAATGATAGGGAAGAATTTTGTGCCTCTTTAAAAGACTCAGATCAATTCTTTTTTTGAAACTCTAAATTCTATACCCATAATGAGATAAATAGAGTAAGTGCTTCTTAAATTTTTCTTGTGTTAGTAAAACGTTTTTTTCTCGTTTTTTAAATCTCTCTGCAGACAAATGTTTCCTCAAATGAAATTCCGTGTATCCGGATTAGATACGAAGGCGAAATATATTTTATTATTGGATATTGTTGCAGCAGATGACTATCGTTACAAATTTCACAACAGGTAAGAAAATCGATCTATTTCTTTTAATTTAAGTCCAAGGAGCAATTTTTGGGTGAATTCAGGGGGAAATGGAGAGATGCAAAAAGTTGCCGAAAAAGTAACATTATTCTTGTTATATTTTCACCAGTAGGTGGATGGTAGCTGGAAAAGCTGATCCTGAAATGCCAAAAAGGATGTACATACATCCAGATTCACCATCAACTGGCGAACAGTGGATGCAGAAAGTAGTATCGTTTCACAAATTAAAATTAACAAACAATATAAGCGACAAACACGGATTTGTAAGTACTGTACGTTGTATCTGTTATCTAATATCTCTTACAATTTTAGTTACATTATTCAAATTAATTGATTTTCTGCCTATTTCTCGTGCTTTTGAGAGAAATCGTCAGTTTTCAAAATGGCAAGATATTCCTTTTCTTAAAACATTTTCTTTAAAGAATGCTTTTCTGATTATTGGAAAAGTAAATTCATAGTACAATAACTATGGATAAGAGAATGAACACGACTATTAAGTATTCTTTACTTAATTATAACTTTACATAATATGATTTTCTTTTGAACCTAAATAATGGGTTCAAAAAAAAAGTCTTTTGAAAAATACTACAAATAAAATCTTATTAAAAATGTTCTATACCGGATACAGAAGAGAGAATTTACAAAGTTATTTTGATTCTCGAGATATTTCCGTATAAAGTTGATAAAAATGCTATCTTCAATTATTTAGGAATACATTGATTTTAAGAATCGTACAAGTAGTACACAGAGCTCTCCTATATTCGAATGACAGTTGTCAAACACGAAAAAGTCAAAAAAGCCCCCTTTTTACAATGGCTTTTATCTGTCATTTTTGGTCACAATCAACCGAATATCGAACAGCCCAGTGTTTACGATAATTGTCGTACCTTTAACATTTACTTTATAAAAAATAAAATTAAATCTTATTATTCAAAACCAGTAAAAAAAAGTTTTTCAAAGAATTACAGGCGCAAAGGAAAATTGAAAACAAAGTATTTTCGTAAATCATTGGGCCTAATCAGTAAAATTAATACTAGAAAAAGTCCAAAGTTCCTGGATAGTAAAAAAAATCATATTCTGAATCACACTGAAATATTTTTCTGAACAAATTTTAAGAATTTTACAGTAAAATCCGATATAATACGATTAAAATTTGTGGTTATGTGCTCAACGCCTCTATCGTAGATCTGATTACTTTTATCATAGAGAATTATTTTAATGTTCATTCCCAGTGTTTACCATTTTTTTTTGTGAAAATAAAATATTCAATATTTAAAATACCGAAAAACTCGGATAAATCAATGTTAAACAGGTATCAAAGTCCTTTGCAATTCGATGGTTTCATTTTATTACAAATATATTGAAGAATGATAGAACTTAGAAAGCGATATGAAATTAGAAAATTCATATGCTGCCGGTTTAATTTTGTTTTCGAAAAAATAATTAGTGTGTTTATAAGTTGGACTGTGATACTCCGAAAGTTTCTCGGATAAAATTTTGATGTTCGAAAAATTCAAACAGAATTTCGATTTTTATACTAGTGGCTCTGACACATCTTTTACATCACGAAAATGTCACGAAATCAAAATTCACATCTTTTTCTTTCTCAAAACGTCTTGTATATGCCTATCTTCTTCTTCTCGCACTCATAATCGGATTAAACAAAATGGAACTTGTAAAAAAAAAGAAAGAAAAATGCGAAAGAGTAAGATACAGATATGCAAAACATTTGAAAAAGATAGAGATGTGAATTTTGATTTTTTGAAATTTTCCTGATCTAATAGGTGTGCTTGAGCCATAAACATTTGCACTAGGCTGCAAATTGTGCTCAGTGATTGTGAAAGGACTTAACAATGGGACAGGGACAGGAATATTATCACCTTTATAAGCTGATGTAAACCTTATCAATGGATTTGTTTTGTATCTGCATGTGTTTCAAATAATTTAAATTAAGCATTAAGAAGTATCCCGATCTTATTAAAACCGAATTGGAAGGAGTTTGTTGTATAACGACTGTTGATGCAATCATATTGACACTCCCAAACCAAACTCTCTGAAGTTCGAATAGGAAGAAATTCTGCCACCATGCGAACAAAACGGGAAATAAACATGTCTTTTCTTCTGCTTTCGAAATTGATCTTCGAATATCTTTTCTCTTGCGAAAACTTCTGCTGTGAGTGCTCGGAATCATTATCCCTATTACGGTTATTGCTGTCTTTGCGGAAGTTTTAGAAGCGTGAGGTGTAATGAAAATCATTAAAATTTTATTAGATGAATAGCATGGAGTCGTTAAATCATATAAAACATTACCAAAATCGATTACGCAAAGCGGTTTTCAGATTAGGGTTTAGTCCAGTTTCTAGATTCTTCTCTGAAGATGAGACATCGGAATTATAAATAAATGTATGAGGCCTCCAAAATGGCGATAGTGGATCGGGCTACTACTTCCGGTTGATATTATCGTGATAATTTTGCTTTTAACTTATATTGATGTTTCTGAAATTTCTCCAGCTTTATCTAAATCAGGTATCATTGACATTATTTCCTCCGGGAAATTGAGAAGATGACATAGATTTGCTGATCAAAGATTTAAGTCTATCTCCTCTGAAAAGCTACGTAGAACGTAGTATATCTTTAAAGTGAAAAAATGGTCATGAATCTAAAGTATATTAGAAAACTACCACATAAAAGGGGATACATTAAATCAAATTAGTTTGAATATGCAGTTATTGATCCTTAGACGTTTCAACCCCTTGGCTATGTACAAAAAAATCCCATTTTCTCTCCTACGTTCGTATACTCCTTTCTCTTTCGGTCTCTCGAGAGACGACGTGAATAAGAAGGGGTGAATTTTACAATATATATTTCTTCACCATGCAAGCATCTCTTTTTGTCAGACAGGGTGCTAAAATTTAGAGGAATTTTGCTTAATTTAAATCACTGAAGCTTCGAACAATAGTTAGGTTATGTTTTTAACTTCGAAAAGATAGGCTCCGTATTATGGGTGGAAAATATCACAAAAATCTCCCATTCAGGGATAATTTTTAAAACTTAAAAATATTGAAATTGAAATATAATTTGCATTGCACAATGTCTGGAAATCTAACCTCACATTTTGTTAGTTCTACAATTAAGAAAGACCTGAAAAATCATAAATATATGCAAAATACCGTTAATTCTATCTAACAAATACAAATTAGTGGGAGAAATTTCATTCATGTGTGAAATTTAAGAGTTTAACATACCATAATATAGTTTCTACACTGAGTGAGAGAAATCCGCAAAAGTTAAAATAACATTCCGGAAATGTTAATTTTACCCTGCAGTATTCATCCGAAATCGGTGTAAATATTACCCTTTTTAGGTGTATTAGGGGTTAATGGTATTCTTTTTCATGTTAATTTTACCCTTAATAAGGTGTAAAATTAACTTTAAAAAAAATGTTGATATATTTTTACACCTAAAAAGTGTTAAAGTTCTGAGGAAAAAATGTTAATCGCACCCTCTTTTTCTCAGTGTATTTAGGTTAAGTTCAAAAATAACCTCACTTTTTAAAAAAGTAACCCCAAAGCAAGAATTTTAAATTCTCATTAGGTCAAAGATTGTCTCTGGTAGAGAAGAAGGAAACTCCGGAGATTTTATGTATCGCCCTGTGGGAAAAAAATCCAAGCTAAGCCTATGCCATTGTGCTCAAGAGTCCTTTTGAGAGTTTTGTACATAACACTCACTTTTGCGCGCTATATTTGATCATCGCAATTTTCTTGCATAATTTTCTTATTGATGTTTAGCGACACTTGAGCGTCACCGTCACACCACAATACACCGCGAAAATTCCTCGCCTTTTAATCACACCTATTTCCATCATCTCAATCTCTTTTAGTCCCTCGAACACTCTTGAATCTCTATTTTGAGATAATCATTAATCTATGCGCGATTTTTATTGTTATGGCTGCACGTCTCGAGGACACATTCAGCATCACATAAGAGTTCGTTAAGAGATTTTCTTTTTTATTCCTTCACCCAAACCACGTTATTTGGCTTTCCTTCGGGGCTCTTGGGAAATATTTCAAATACTTCGCGGTGCACTGGCTAGGCCCAGCTACAGAGAAGATATTCCCTGTTATTGCTCAAACTCACAGGGGCTGCAATATATGAAATTCCTTCATTTATCAAAACTTCTATACTCTCCATACCTTTGAGGAAATCATATCTTTACACAATTTTGCCAATGTGACATTTTATGAAAAATTACTCAAATTTATTTTCCGTATACGTTCTTCCATTATGAGATTTAAAGGCCAGACTGTTGTGGATAATGACCTAGGGTTTTTCACATGAATTAGAAATTCTGATACATCTTGGAGATCATCTGTATAAGTCTTTATTCTTTATTTTAAAAGCTTATAATGGAGATCTTGCACTGAGAGAAATCCGGAAAAGGTAAAATAATATTCCGGAAATGTTAATTTTACCCTGCAGTATTGATACAAAATCGGTGTACATATTACCCTTTTTAGGTGTATTAGGGGTTAAAGTTACCCTTTTTCATGTTAATTTTACCATTAAAATGGTGTAAAATTAACATTAAAAAATGTTAATATATTTTTACACCTAAAAAGTGTTAAAGTTCTGAGGAAAAAAAGATAATTGCACCCTCTTTTTTTCTTAGTGTGTCAAAAAGTTGGTAAGAACACCAGCATTGAGAAAAAAAGAGGGTGCGATTAACTTCTCCTCAGAACTTTAACACTTTTTAGGTGTAAAAATATATCAACATTTTTTAATGTTAAATTTGCACCTTTTTAAGGGTAAACTTAACATGAAAAAGGGTAAGTTTAACCCCTAATACACCTAAAAAGCATAATATTTACTCCGATTTCGGATCAATACTGCAGGGTAAAATAAACATTTCCGGAATATTATTAAAAAACAAAAAACTGAATGTGTGATTGGCAGCATTTTCATATGTGATAAAACTTAACAGTATTAACTGCCTTTGCCTTTTGAAATACTTTTACATCGGATCCTGGATGTGTGCGTCATACGGCTAATGCTTTTTTAATTTACTTGTTTTTTTACTTTACTTGTTTTTTAGATTCCCAATGAATTAGTGATAAATAAATTATTGATATCTTATTCGAAATTCAATAATATATCTGCACTCTTTGGACAGATGTAAATAAGTAGAATTATTTATTCTGTATAACAGTTTCTATAGTTCAACATACTTTTCGTTTAGATTTTTTGTACTTTCTGTAATAATAGAAGATTCTTTTGACTTCATGCGGCACTTATCAATGTGTATAACACATTATAACAGTTTTATACTATTGCGTTTTATAAATGCAATAGACTGCGTAGACCGGTGTAGAATTATCAGAATTAGAACATTGGCAATTATCAATTTCCTGGAAGGAATATTTTACCTATATTTGTACTAGAAGTCTTAATTTTAATAATTTATTTATAATATTGAGGAATTAGGGTTAATATATATCCCTGTATTATTGGCAAAGTTTTGATGGTTAATTTATCTATGGTCTAAATGTGCTTTTACCCCTCGAATTGGACTGCTAAAAATCTTCAACATCTGAATATTTGATACGAAATCAATTTTTAGGGCATAACACTAAATTCACGAGTTTGAGAGCATTCCGCAAAGTTTGAGGCTCTTTTCGACTTCTGTTACATCAAAAGAAACTCGATGTATTCACCCCCGAAATTTCTCAATTGCAATATTGCGCATTCTTGTCCAAGATTCACAAAAACGTAATGTATTTGCCTATTTTGATTGATATATCTATAGGATCTATAGTTAGTGGTAAAGGTGTTCTTCATTGCTGAAATGCGGCTTGCTAATCGGGTATATATTTCCAAGGCAGCCCAGAAGCCAGGACAACAGACACGGTAGACCTTAACGAATTGAGTCCTCAGTGGAGGCCCAGAAAAAAAGGATCAACAAATTTAATCTTTTTGTTAAAAACCACTCGACATTAAAACTAGACTATTCGGCTCCTAAAACCGCATAAACATAAAAGATCTCTTTTTTCTGCCTGATTGTCATCGCACTCATCGCCACTCTCGGTAGTTTCATGGGTGGGAATGAGATGAGGCAGCGGGCAGGAGAAAAAAAAGATAGGCGGACATGTATAAAGGGATCGTCTCTTACGAGTGTCTATGACAGATATTTTTCCTTCATCAATGACCGACCGACAGAAAAAAAAATCCCAGAAATTACATAGAGAATGTCGGAGAAAAAAGAAACACGATGCTCATCCTCAAACTATCTCTTTGTTTAGTGGTTAGAGAAAGTAATCAACAATAGGGCAATAAGGGGAAGAGAAAGAAAGTATTGGAGCTAAATTAATTTGGAATTTTTACAACAGGGTTAGTCAGACGGATTAACGATAAAGCAGTTTGGCCGTTTAAAAAAGGAATATTGTGACCATTTAATTAAACACTTTTTAAACCAATTTTCCTTTAAAAGAGTTTTAAGAAATTTTTAATGCACGTTTTAGCTGATTTTGATAAATGTGATATCGTTGAAAAGGTCTTGAAATTGTCTGTAGGGGAGATCAGGGCAGAATTAGCCCGCAAATAATTTTTTCCCTGCGTTTACGAAAAATATTTGAAGCAGTCTGAATAAACAGAAGTTTGCTTAACCTTTCTAAGACAAAAATAACATCCCATTGCCTAATTCTAGCCCTGGCTAATTCTGTCCCGGTTTCACGGTTCGCGGAAACCTCGTATTTTACATTTCGTATTTTACATCTTCGTATTGCACATTTTGTATTGCGGAAACTTCGTATTTCAGCACATTTCGTATTTTACCATTTCGTATTTCACATTTCGTCTTTCATACATTTTGTACAAAAATTGAACATTTCGTCTGCCATACATTTCATACAAGCATATCAACCAATAAAATAATAGAATTGTAGTTTTATAAGGTCAAGGGCGCTATGCGCCTCGGGTCTAAGTTTGAAGTCGAACATCATGCTTTTTAATTATTCATTTATTTAAAATTTTTATGTAAATTTCCAACTGCTTCAGCAAATATTTCAAATTTTACCACCAAGTCTGAGAAATATTGGTAAATGTTTACAATATGCTCTTAAAACCCATTTGAGCCTTTTATTCATAACTTTATCAAGACATTAGATGGAGATTTTATAAAAGGGAAACGTGACCATTAAAATGGATTTTATAATAATTCCTTAAGTTTTTTTTGTAGATATATCTTGTGTAGCCGGGCTTTTGCCCTGAAAGATTCTTTATGGAGACCAAAGCTTTTCGCGGCCAATTGCCCAGCACCGCCCAGGCTCTGTGCCTCCATCCGATCTCTTCCAGGCCATGTTATCGACTGACTGACAGTTATCTCTTGTCTTATCTCCTGTTATCCTGTTAACCAAGGCCAAGCTCACAGACGACGAGCAACCGAACCAGTAAAAGGCCTTGCTTGGAGCGGGAGGCGGGAAATATGAAGTTGCTGCGAACAGGGAAGGGATAGCCGAGCCATTGCCCTTAATTCGGGCCTACCCCCAGCAACGAAAGTTCCCTGTTTGAACACCATTCAGCAAACGCGTTCGGAACAGGGTTCGCTTCAATGTAAATCCTTACGCGTGGGAAAAAACGAACGCGGTTGAAGCAATAGTTCTCCTTGGTGGCCACCACTTTCTGAACATTTGGGAGGCCGCGACCATCGGGAAATGTGGAACAGGGAACTCTTTCGTTGCTGGGCCGCTCAGACCTTGCCGATGAGGGCTAAAATAGTTCCTAAACCAGGGCGTTAATTAATGGCTCAATGCTGGGTCCCCTTACCCTGTGTCAGACGTGTCGTTTTTATTTTTTTAAATTTTATATTCTTTTTATTTCTTTCGTTTTGTTTTTCTATATTTTTGTTTCCGTGCCATTGGTTTTTTCATATCTGAATGCGGAATACGACGAATTTGAAAGAAAATAAAATTCGTAAATTTTACTTTATATAGAAAAATTTTATTGCTTAGATAGTGAAAACTGAAAATTTTGAAAAATTCCGCGCAAAAATTTAATTATAGATCGGTTCGAATAGTCGTTTACGACTACTTTAATGCAATTTCCGACAGCCGCATACTTTTTCTTGTACGGATTTCATTAAAAAAAATGTTTGGCAAAAAAAACGTAATATATAAATAGGCTGCAGTTTTATGTGATAAAAAATAGAAATTTTTAAGTGCTAGAGAAACTTTCCTCCTGATAGCGAAATTGAGCTCGGCCATTGCCGCTCTGAATAAGGATAGGGAAGTGAGCGTGTATGACAGCCTGCTGATGACAGCTGCGTTAGTGTGCGACTTTGAGAATGCTCATTTGTTTGCATGCGAAATGCTCCCACATTTTCTTAGTTTTTCGATAATTTCTTAAGTTTTTGTGAAAAAATAACATTCAAATGTGGAGGTAAAATCCACTTTTGCCCGCCGTGTAGGCAGAACTGGGGCTTACTCTCACTTGCTCGCAACCCCTCTTCGCTTGTTCCCGAAACTAATCTGACTGAATGGGCAGTAAGATAACTCCTTTCTCGAACTTTTGGAGAGAATGTCTTCGTCTCTCGCTGTCTAGTGATCGACTAACACTGAGGGTGAGCGAGGATCGAACCGAGCAAGCGGCGCTAGCCGGCGATGATAACATCACGAAACGAAAGAATGCCACAAGCGGGAGATTTTAAGCTTTAGGTGTCGGGGGAACTACCACACAAATTCCTTAAAACAAGTAATTTTTTAACATATAGTGATGAAAAACTAGTGAAAACAGTCCAAGAAATGATTCAAATCGCTAAAAGAACGAAACATAACCTAAATTTTGAAATGTCAAATGGACTCCGATATTTTGCTTCGAAAATGGGGCCTAAGTTATTAAATGGGGCTTCGAAATTGGTAAAACTTGGTTCTGTGATTCATGTCCAATTAGTCTTCAGTGATTTTTGCTCGAAATCTAGTCAATTTTTAATAGTTATAACGAAATCAAAATACACGGTGTCAAAGGACGAAATGTTCATTTGGACTACCTCCATCTCATATCCAATAATAATAATAATACAGAGCGGCAATGGCTCGGCTATCCCTTCCCTGTGCGCAGCAACTTCATATTTCCCGCCTCCCGCTCCAAGCAAGGCCTTTTACTGGTTCGGTTGCTCGTCGTCTGTGAGCTTGGCCTTGGTTAACAGGATAACAGGAGATAAGACAAGAGATAACTGTCAGTCAGTCGGTAACATGGCCTGGAAGAGATCGGATGGAGGCACAGAGCCTGGGCGGTGCTGGGCAATTGGCCGCGAAAAGCTTTGGTCTCCATAAAGAATCTTTCAGGGCAAAAGCCCGGCTACACAAGATATATCTACAAAAAAAAACTTAAGGAATTATTATAAAATCCATTTTAATGGTCACGTTTCCCTTTTATAAAATCTCCATCTAATGTCTTGATAAAGTTATGAATAAAAGGCTCAAATGGGTTTTAAGAGCATATTGTAAACATTTACCAATATTTCTCAGACTTGGTGGTAAAATTTGAAATATTTGCTGAAGCAGTTGGAAATTTTCATAAAAATTTTAAATAAATGAATAATTAAAAAGCATGATGTTCGACTTCAAACTTAGACCCGAGGCGCATAGCGCCCTTGACCTTATAAAACTACAATTCTATTATTTTATTGGTTGATATGCTTGTATGAAATGTATGGCAGACGAAATGTTCAATTTTTGTACAAAATGTATGAAAGACGAAATGTGAAATACGAAGTGGTAAAATACGAAATGTGCTGAAATACGAAGTTTCCGCAATACGAAATGTGCAATACGAAGATGTAAAATACGAAATGTAAAATACGAGGTTTCCCAATCCCCGTACTAACATAATAAAAAATAACTTTAAGTAGTCAGGAAAAATTATTTTCTTTATGGGACACCGGTGTTCCAATCGTTCTTAAAGGGTTAAAGTGTGACAAACATAATAAACATGTTTTGTAATCTTCTAAAGAGATATTTGTGATCTTTAATTAAGAAAATCTTTATAGTAATCTGAGAACTTTTCCTGTTCTCAAATTACCATAATAATCTTCCCAACTAAAAGGAACCTCACTAAAAATAATTGGCGAATACATGTTTATTACGATTATCACAATTAAAAGGACAAATATTACAAAATAATAACATACGTATCGCTCCTTGGAAATTACAAGGAACCAACTCACTTTTTTGCGATTTTGAGATTTTAATACACTTAGAAAGAGAATTTAATAAATTTTCGGATGATATAAGTCATTAAATTTCGTTATTAGAAAAGTTTTTCAAAATTTTAAACTTTCTGATTGCTTGCGCAATTTCGTTTGAAGTAAAGGGGCACAAAATAGATTTATCGTTCAATTTTTGGTGAAACAAAGGACTAACTCAAGCAAGTTGATCCTTCCTTGTTCTAATTTCAGCAAAATTTGTGGATCATTTAGAATCACAAGGACCTAACTCGTAAAAATACATATTTTAAAAGCTGAAAATTTATATGTTTCGATGTTTATATTAATGCTCATACAAATAGAAAAGAAATAAATTGTTTTTGGTCGGTCATTGAACTGAGATAATTACTTACACAAAGTTAAATCTTTCATGCTGGCTTCTGAAAAATTGCCGAAAGTGAGTTAACCCCTTGTAATTTCCAAAGAGCGATATGGAAATATTCTCTAATGGTTTTTAATAAATTTATTTATTTACTTTATTCAATTATTTTTAATCGGTTACTTTTCCCTTTCCCTTTTACCATGTATTTTTTTTTACTTTTGTATTATCTGTTTGCTTATCCAGTATATAATAATTCTAATACGAAAATTACACTACAAGAAACCAAATGATATAATTTCTCTAACATTTTCACCAGCACTATTTAGACTGGTTCTAAAAGCTTTACATATTAGATGGGTTTTATTTTTATTCAATTCAATTAAGATTTAAGTGAGAAAGATAAAAATTTTGAGGTATTAGAAAATCAATGGATTACATTATTTTTCTTCCACACTGTAGAGATCGAGCAATTCACAAGATGTACTGTGTGAGTGGTGAGAGTGTTATTTTTTCCTTTCGCACTGCCGTTTGATACTTGCGAGTGCGAGCGAGTAAACTTGAGCGGCGGAATTTGATTTAAGTGAATGTGTTGTCTGTGTGAACTGCGCGCGCCAGAGTATTTTTCTCTCCTCTTTCGATCTCCCGCTTTGAACTCGCAGGAGTGATGGAGAGAAAAAGTATCGCGCGCAGTTGATGTTTCGTTGTGTGGCGTGGCTGAAAGGCACGCTGAGACAACTTTTTGCATTTTTCTATTGGAGCGACGGAGAAAAATATACATGAGAGGATGAAATGAAATAACATTGGGTGGGAACATTATTCATTCATAAAAACTTATTCTGGACACAAAGTGAAACTGCTGTCATCTACTGCGATTATGACCAAGTAGGTCATTACTTGACTGTTGTTTTTTAGACTGTGCTGTCACTGATCAAAGCACGACAAGACGGGCTGCTGTGATATGGTAGCGGCACTTGGTGTATACTCCAGCGAGCACAGTTAGCTAAAAAAAAATGCACCATTTTCAACATATTTTTGCTGAAAACGCTGCCTATTTTAGCTAACTGTGTTAGCTTGGACAGAGCTGTGATATGGAGCGGCTACCCGTATCGAGGGATAAGATAAAATATGAGTCGTGAAGCATAATGAGCTCAATTGTAGCCTGGAAGCATCTGTAATTCGAAATGGAGAACTGATCCCTGGTAAAATCTTATCTTATTGAAAGAAAACCTTCTAAATACTGTAGGGTCTTTTTTATAGTAATAGAAATAAAGCATGGAATCGTTTGAATTTCCCCAACACTTGATATGATTTTGATATTTTCAACTATTGTTTGTCAGTTGTCATTTTTAGTGCATTTCATTAGTTTTATTTTGATACCACTCTCGTTAAAAAATATTGATTTTTGGTTGAGATATCTCAAGAAGATGGAGAGAATCCGACAACAGATAGTTGACATTTACCTACAAAATCCAAATGCGAATTATGCGGAAATAGGAAAACTCCCCGGAAAGTCGCGCTCAACAGTCCGAAAGGTAGTATTGCGATTCAAGGATACAAAGACGATTGTCCGAAAGCAAGCTAGTGGTAGGAAGCCTGGAATTCAAGACCGCGACATGGAAAAAAGGGTGCTGGGGTACTTTAAGAGGAACCCTTCTCTATCCCTCCGAGATGTGGCCAAAAAGACGGGAATTTCACACTACCTAGTTCATAAAATTATGAAGAAGAATGATTTAGTGACTTATAAAGCCCAACCTGCACCTCATCGTACAGATAAGTAACGACAGTCCGCCAAAACAAGGTCCAGAAAGCTGAATTATCACCTTCTTAAAGGTTTTGAAAGATGTGTTTTAATGGACGAAGAAATCATCGTGAAAGCCGACTTCCACCAATTTCCTGGACAACAATACTATACGGCAACGACTCGCACATGTGTACACAGCAAGTATCGATACAAGAACTACACCAAGTTCCCAAAAAAAAATCTTGGTTTGGATGGCAATTTGCTCGTGTGGTCTTCGAAGTCAAGAATTTTTCATGACCGGGATCATGAACAAAGAGATTTCCATCGAACAGTGTCTCAAGAAACGTCTTCTGCTGCTCTATCGAAGCCATGATATTCCACATTTGTTTTGGCTAGCATCAAGTCGCTACGCTAAGGATACGATTGCGTGGTTCAACGACAATAGAGTCATTTATGTGCAGAAAGAGTTTAATCCGCCCAACACACCAGAACTCCGTCCTATTGAAAACTATTGGGGAATTTTGAAGGAGGATCTCAGGAAAAAGGCTAAACCAGCCAAAAGTTTGCCTGATTTCAAGCAAAAATGGAAAACCGTCGTCAGAGCCCTTGGAGAAGAGCTTGTCAAGAACCTGATGAGGGGAATTAAGAAGAAGGTGCGGGAGTTTGCTAACTAGCCATTGGAATAAAGCAAAGAAATGGTTTAAAAGAATCACAATAAAATGATCTTTCCAAATCTACATTAGGTTTTTTTTTATCTACTGCGACTAAGATTTGAGAGCCATTTTTCCGTGGGGAAATTCATTCGATTCCACGCTTTAGTAAAAAATAAGTTTTTTTTTGCTTCCTAAAATTAGTTTAAATTTTTTTCGCAGATTTCAAATGTTAATAAATTATAGAATAATTATTTTGTGGTGATGAATTCTTCATATAATACACATAGAATGGCAATACCATAAATTTTTTTGTAGATCTTTTTGACAAAGGATTGTATAATACTCTATTTTCTCATGTTAGTTCCCAGCGAGCACACTTAGCTGAAAAAAGTAGCGTTTTCAGCATATTTTTGCTGAATCGACTAGCAAAAATTTGCTGACTGATCAGCAGTTGTCGAACGAAAAGTGCTAACCAAATATATGGAAATGGCACTGAATCGCCAATTTTGTTTCAAGGTTAGCAGAATTCAGCTGAAAATACATATGTTTTCAGCTGAATTGCATTCGGTTAGCATTTGGTGCTCGCTGGGTTATACATTTAACAAAATAAAAAAGCTGTTTTAATTCAATTCTTAAAAAAATATTAATTTAAGTTTAAGGAGATATTCTATATTCCTGGATAGAATTTATTTTACATTTTTAATTATTTCCATTTTCTATTATTTTTTTTAATGTAAATAAATATAACTTTAAATTTTATTCAATAAAATCAAAAATAAAATTAAAATTCTTTGAAAATCAATAAAAATATAAAGATTATACGCACTTACCAAACAGAGGAAAAGTCTTCAGAAGTAGCGACATGTCCGTGGATCATCTCATGCGCAACATAGACAAAACATTTACTGGGTCTGTTTATTTGTTCCTTGTGTGGTGACTTTTAGAGAAGGCCTTTCGACGCGAAATAGGGCTTCTTTCGTGGAGGATTTTAGCTGTGAAAAAGGACATCCAGTGGTGAAAAATTGTGAATAATAGGTGCCAGAGTGTTGGGTGCAATGAATAACGGTTTCAGTACGGGTGAGGAGGATTCGAGAGGGCCGTCAGATCAGATTTGCTGTCTTGTGGACGATGGCGAGAGGTGCAGAAATACAGCTGGGAACGCGTCGTACAATAAGAGAATCCAGAAGACTGTCACACAGAGGCGTCTCAAACTCAGTATCGATAGCCATGCCCACCATATCTACATCTGTGACTTCCACAAGACACGAATCCAATGCGCCAGAACAAAGAGACGCCGCAAAGATAGCGAGGAGGATAGCAATGAAACTGACACGGATCTCCCAGAAGTGGATCTCTATCAGCTCCAAGTGAACACCCTGAGGCGCTACAAGAGGCACTACAAGGTCTCCACTCGGCCGGGCATGAATAAAGCCCAGTTGGCTGATGTGAGTTGCAAATTTTTGATAGGCTTCCGGATGTCCCGGGAGTAAATAGTTTTCTGCCTTACTTTCAGACAATTATGAAGCACTTCAAGACAATTCCCATCAAGGAGAAAGAAATCCTCACATACTTCATCTACATGGTCAAATCCAACTCCAACAAGCTGGATCAGAAGAATGGCATTGGGAATGAAGGCACCTGAAATCTTTCCAAATGTTCTTATTTATTTTCCGTGGATGACACCTTGTCTGTGAGCAATTAAATCGATAACTAAGATCCACAAATTACACCGTGACCGTAGTCTCTTCCTCACTATCGGATTCCTTCTTGATCTTGACACTGGGTTTCTCATCAACTTCTTCCTCTTCTGCACTTGACCCTGAAGAATTCTCATCGGGAATCCATTTATTAGGCCCTCCGAGCCCAAAACTTTCCACTTCCATCAGTACAGCACTTCCTGCTCCCACAGGTTTGATTTCAAAAGTGTCCTCTTCCATTTTCTCAGCCTCTTGGGTTTCCCCATTAATCTCCGTCTTTATCTTCTTTCGACGCTCCCGAGGTTCTCTGGAGGGTATTTTTATGGGTATTCGCTCCTGGTACGAAGACTTGATACTTCCTTCTTCTAGACATTTTACAAAGCTCACCCGGACACCCTCCTGGCGCACCTTTGAATCCTCCTCCAGGCACTTCCTTATCATTTCAATGTGATTCTTGGCATGTTTGACTCCCCGACTGGCCAGATCGATGACAAATCCTGATGATAGCAGAGTCACTCCTCCCAGATGAAGTCCACAGAGTTCCTGGTAGGAATTCAACCCAAAGACTATTTTAGCTTGAGCCACGCGCTCCTCGAGATCCGTAGGATCAGCACAAGCCACTGTTCCATCTTGGAAAATTACATAGGACACGCATACGGGAAAGTGATGCAGTACCAGTGGGATCGGATCCTTCTCTGCATGACTGTGAATTGTAAATTCCGTGCCTGACCATGTGACATCAGGACGACGGAAGTGAGAAAGCGCCGCCAAAACTCCCACAGATGCACAATCAATGACATTCCCATCGTGATTGAGCACGTTCACATCCACCCTGACACTCCAAACCTTTTCCTCAGCCACCAGGCACAGTGATTCGAGGTCAACACACCGCGAATCCTTAAAGGCTCGCTCGAGAATGCGACTGATCTGAATAGTCTCATCAGAAATGGGTCTAGCCTCAAAGTGAGCCGCAGCCATTGGACCAATGTCCACATTTATCGAAAGCAGTCCTTCCTGAGGTCGCACAGATTTTGGCTGTACCACCTCACACGACACTTGCACGAGAACACGAGTTTCTCCCAGTGTCACATGGACACTGCCATATTCGCTACCAAAGGACAATTTCACCTTCCGGAAATCATTCATGCGCCTCCCATCGATGCGCTGGAAATATTTTTCTCATTTAAACCAATAAAAATAACTTACAAACTCAATTAACTTACCAAGTTTTGTTTTATGCAATTATTCACGAAGGTTTTCTCAACAGTGGTCAGTATTTTTCCCCGCATTTTCCCTTTTAGGCTTGTTTTGTTTTCATCACATTTCAACTTAACCTCCAAAAACGCTTAAAGCTTTACAGATTAACCGTATGTAGCGCTGGCGTCATTAAGTAGGTAACAAGCCATATTTGGAAAATTTTCCCACCAAATAACCAGGCGGCTCCATCGAAAAAGCTTAATTTGTGCCAAAAAAAATAAATTAAAAATTATTGATAGCAAACAAAAAGGTCCATTGATAAGAAGTTCTAGAAGAACGATCCAAAGAATTTGATTTTATTTTGTGTAACTAAAAATACTAAATAGCTGTAATTGATACAAAAAGACAGAGTGAAAGGAGTTGAAGCTTTCTTAAACGCCTACAGAAAAGTGGTAATGGTGCTTAGGATTTTTATAATCTTCACCAGGCACTGAACTCGCCCAGGGACAAAATTTTCTCTATGATTTATGGAAGATATTATTTGTAAGTTTATTTGATGATTACTTTAACGAATATAGCACAGCACAACAATGTCGCAATGAAGGTTACAATTTTCTTCAAATAAATCAAAAAAAAAAAACTTTAGGGGAGAGCGCGCTACCACAAATGACTCAAACTTCGAATAACTCATTTTACTGCTCGAACTCAAAGAAAGACCAGTTATATAATCGACTTTTTTTCCAACTTCTCACTGTTCTGGAGCTTAAACGGTAAGAGATATCGACTTCCGGTCTTCGAAGACCCCTCCTAAAATAACATTATCTCGCACCCAACCTCTTTACTTTTCCCCCTCCCCTTTCGTACGTTCTCTATCCCTCAAAAATAGGTCAAAATGAGGTTTTTCCAATTTTGCAAAAAATTGGCCCAAGCTTTTTCAATGATTTTTGGATATGTTTTAGAACCGGTCCTGGCGAACATTTCGCCCAAACCTATCTATGACCGGAAAATTCGCCATTTTGAATTATTGAAGGTCAAAGTTCAATCACTTTGGAGGATCCGTTTTTCAACCGATTTGGTTAAATTTGGATTTTTTGGAAATGTATTGCAATTTCGAACCCGGCTGCATCAGTAATGAACCGGTTAAGTACCGATTTTTGAATAATTTTATATCCCCAATAATTAATATATTCCCTAAAAATAATGTTTTCAATTTTTCTCAAAATTGGCCCAAGCATTTTCAATGATTTTTGGATATGTTTTAGAGCTGGTCCTGGCGAACATTTCGCCCAACATACCTATGACCGGAAAATTCGCCATTTTGAATTATTGAAGGTCAAAGGTCAAATACTTTGGAAGGCTCATTTTTCTTTTTGGTTAAATTTGGATTTTTTAGAAAAATATTGCAAATTAGAACCCGGCTGCATCGGTCTTCATTGGTAATGAAACAGTTAAGTACCGATTTTTTGATTTTGAAATGCTTTTGTGATTTATGAATCAATTTGATCTCTAGTAGATCAGTTATTCCAAAAGATTATGCAAAAAGCTAATTCACGGTGGGCTCTATCTCGTGAGTTCGAGCATTCCGCAAAGCTGGGACGCTTTGCCATCTCTTTTTCAGTATGTTTTTAATTAATTTAACCAACCGCAACTCATAAAGCCATAAAAGAGCCATGGGTCCCCTGGGTCAAATAGTTCAAATCCATTGATAACATAGAAAAAAAAATGTTCGAAAGCTTGAATTGTCCGAAACTGGTGAGCTTTCCCCTACTAAAACAAGAGTAAGATTTCCAATAAAAATTTTCAAACAATTTCAATAATAAATAAAACTTTTAAAACAACAATACAAGACAAAATTATTTGTAATTAATAAAAACAAAGATTTTATTCATTTCTTGAAACAAATAATTAATAAAATTTATTAGGGGGAAGTGGACCAGCTTTGAATTGGGCCAGCATTAAAAATAAGCTTATATTTATCTTATTTTTCAATGAAATTGGACCCTATCGTGATGTAGCTCCACAAAACCATTGCAGAGCTATTACATTATGGGTTGGAGATATTGACTTGGAGTCTTCGGACAACCCCTCTCCCCATATGAGTCAAGCTTAGAATTATTAATATGAT